>NW_007258500.1:105239-106523 GCF_000164805.1 Carlito syrichta
GGCTCCGGGCAATCCTTCCGCCTCAGCCTTCTGAGTAGCCGGAATTACAGGCATGCGCTACCATGCCCAGCTGATTTTTTGATTTATTGTAGAGATGAGGTCTCGCTGCCCAGGCGGGTCTTGAACCCGCGGGCTCAGGCAATCCACTCACCTCAGCCTCCCAAAGGCGCAGGATTACAGGCTGAGCCACCGAGCCCGGCAAAAGTTTATTTTTTAATCCAAGGAATCCTTCCATTGATGTATGTATATTCCAAATGTTTAGCTTTAAAGCACTCTTAATTTTTGAAAAAAATTTTTTTCAAGACTGTAAGGAGAATTAAGAAATGGAAGCACACGTGTCCCGTTATTTGTCTTAGGAAATCAGGCAAAACATTTATTTTCTAGGTATTACAACCTAGGCCAAAACATGCTCAGATCAAATGTGCACAAACCCATACAACAGTTAAAATCGTATTCCTTTCGGTTATATTTACAGACTTCAGATTTCTTTGGTCCCTGAACTAATGCTTCAGATCTTACTCATACTGTGATTGCTAAACCCAGAAGTGTTGTAATCGTTCTTTTTTCTCCCTTGAAAATAGTTGTAGCCGGGCTTGGTGGCTCAGTCTGTAATCCCGCGCCTTGGGAGGCTGAGATGAGTGGATTGCCTGAGCCCACGGGTTCGAGACCTGCCTGGGCAACTTGGTGAGACCTCATCTCTACAGTAAATCAAAAAATTAGCCAGGCGTGGTAGCGCGCGCCTGTAGTTCCAGCTACTTAGAAGGCTGAGGCGGAAGGATTGCTGGAGCCCAGCAGGTCGAGGCTGCGGTGTAGGAGCACCCACTGCACTCCAGTCTTGGCGACAGAGTGAGACTCCAACTTAAAAATAAAAATAAATAAATACATAAATAAATAAAATTTAAAAAAAGAAAATAGTTGTAATTTTGTACTGGGATAAAAAGTCCTTTGTACACATGTATGCTAAAACTTGAAAACTGAGTTTATCATGCTTTTACATTCTGGCCCCACAGAGAAACTTCTGTTACTTACATGATATATCCTGATCCTCTGTTTGGGCTTAACCTGTATGTCTACCAGCTCTTTTGAAGGAATAAGACTTTCCATGTTTCTTTGTAATCTGTATCATATGCAAGAGGGGCAAAATATGAACATGCTTTTTTTTTGGTTTTTTTGGTTCTTTTTGAGTTGGAGTCTCACTGTCACCCAGACTGGAGTGCAGCGGCACACTCATGGCCCCCGCAGCCTTGACCTGCTGGGCTCAGGTGATCTTTCTACCTCAACCTT
>NW_007258500.1:106778-115845 GCF_000164805.1 Carlito syrichta
TAGTATTTTTAGTTTGCTGTAATCCAAAGTGTCTGAATGCTGATGGTACCCACTTTGAGCATCGCTTGTAATTGCAAAAGTCAAATGTGACTTGTATTCATCTTTTGTTATAGATATATACTGAGTATTATAATTTTAATACAGTTTTTTACTTTCTTAAAATTAGTTTACATTTTTTTAAGCACCCTTTGTATATTTTTTAGGTTTTAAGGACAGAAAAACAGCCAGGTACCGTGGCTCATGTCTGTAATCCCAGCATTTTGGGAGACAGAGACAAGAGGATTGCCTGAGCGTAGGGTTTCAAGACCAGCCTAGTCTCTACATTAAATTTTTATTTTATTTTATTTTATTTATTTATTTTTTTTTTTGAGTTGGAGCCTCACTCTGTCGCCCAGACTGGAGTGCAGTGGCCGCTTCTGGCCACTGCAACCTCAACCTGCTGGGCTCCGGCAATCCTTCCGGCTCAGCCTTCCAAGTTGCCGGAATTACAGGCGTGTGCTACCACACCCAGCTGATTTTTTTTTTTTATTTATTGTAGAGATGAGGTCTCGCTGCCCAGGCGAGTCTCGAACCTGCGGACTCAGGCAATCCACTCACCTCAGCCTCCCAAAGGCACGGGATTACAGGCTGAGCCACCGAGCCCGCCTTACATTAAATTTTTAAAGATTAGCCATGTGTGGTGGCGCATGCCTATCGTTCCAGCTACTTGGAAGGCTGAGGTGGATGGGTCATCTGAACCCAGCAGGTTGAGGCTGCAGTGGCCGTGAGCATGCCACTGCATTCCAGCCTGGGTGATAGAGTGAGACTCAGACTCAAAAAAAAAAAAAAAAAAGAAAAACAAAAACCCTTTTGTTTGTGCATATATAATTGCAATAGTGTATAGTAAAAGTCATGTCTGTTTCTCAGGTATGTGTTTATTAGTCTAATAATTTTTTCAAATAAAGCTTTTTTTTTTTTTTTGCTTTTTATCTAGGCTTGACTCCACACACAAGACTCTTGAAAACTGGAAATAAATAATATGACTTCATATTCATTTTAACTAAAGATAGAATCTTCAGTATGTCATCCTAGTTTATAGAATTTCTTTTCTGATGTAACTAAAACTTAAATTAGTTTCTAGCACTTAAGTTCCATAGCATTAGCTATTATGGATGTTACTATGAAGTAGATTCTCTGTGGAAAACCAGTGAACTCTAATATAATACAAATCACCTGTCCTTGTCTTACATCTTGAAGTCTAATCCAAAGAATACTCTTAATTGCCAGAAAGAAAGAAACCTAAATAAATCTGGATTCTTTTCTTAATTTTGGTCTATTTCCCAAAGTTGTTTTTGTTTTTCTGTTGGGATTTTCCTATTTTTAAGCAATATTGGTTTAATGTGATTTTTTTTTAAGTACTGTTTTACACCTTTCAAATGAGTAGCCACTGCTTTCCTTTCCTTTTATATCTACATGGCATTCTCCATCCTTAATTAAACCTGCTTCCACCACAGGCAGCCCATTTTTCTTTTGTCCTCTCCTTGCACACCCTATATCTCTGCTACCACCACCCAAAAAAGTGAGGTGAGTGGACTTTGTAGAGAAACTGGGAACAATTTTTTTTCCTGTTTCTACATAATTTTCTATAGTGTTTTCTTCCCTTTGTGGCCAAATAATCTTTCCTCCTCCTTTGCTAGATGTACTAATTTAGTAATCTTATGCCTGTTAGTCTGAAGATATTTTAATGGTGACTTTTTGTACATTTGCTGTCTCATTGGGATAGATTCTTTTTTTATTACCTACGTGTGACTTCAGGTCTTGCCTCTACCCACTTAATATTCTTTGTAATATTAATCTTTAATATTAGAAGATTGTGTGTAGTTATCCAAAGTTTTGGTTGCAGCTCTGAGGAGGATTTCTGCTGTATTTCTGCTGTAGAGTATTGTGGATGCTGTGTATCAGCTCTTAGAGTCTGACTGCTAGCCATTTGAGCTGTTGGACTATCTGGGAATGATCTTGAAATATAGAAAATAAGACATCCTGCCCAGTTTTTACAGTCAGGTGAAGGTTATCATACCTTTGTGTTGGGGACCCCTCAGCATTTGGATTGGGCCATGTCCTGCAGGACCTGATGACAGCTTACCTTGCAGGAAGGAGAGTCGCTCCCAGATAGCCCTCACGAGTGGCCCTGGAGCAGGAAGTGGTGGAGCAGATCTTCCTTGTTTGGGAGGAGCCTGAGGTGGACCTCGCGTCCTGAGTCTGGAAGGTAAATTTGTTGTTACCTGTAAACTATGGTTCTGCTGGTTCATGCTGTGCCAATCCAGACTTTCAGAGGTGTCCCTCCTGCCAGCAAGAGAAGACAGATGACTTGGATGAAGATGGCTGTCAAGCCCTGGGTCATTTGGTCTTCCACACTTAAGAATATTCATTTTAAACAAAAGGGCAGACACATCTATGGAATTACCTTCTTATTTCAACACGTTGAGCACATACTACGCTGCGACTGTGGTGCTCTTTCTTGTTGATGTTTTTGTTTCTTCGATTTTTTCTTAGAGTGAACTATATGGATTGGTTTAAGAGGGCCTAGCAGAACCACAACCTTACAGGCAAGAACAAATGTCACTTTCTGCTACTTTCTCCTATACCAATCCAGACTGTAGAGAGACCAAAACATAGTATCCCCCACCAAAATGAAAATTATCAACTTTATTTTTTAAACAAGCATATTGATACTTTGTTTTCTTTAATAAAATGCAATTTAAAGTTATTTTCCTCAAACAAATGTTAGGGTTTTAAAAAAAATAAGTCAGTATGACAAACTGTCACATCTAGCTCAAAAGGGAGTCCTATATGCCAAACTCATTTTTATGTCAAACTCACTTAGCATTGTGCCCCAACTTGTCAGTATAACCATGCTTTCTCCTCAATGAAAAATAAACCCATTGCACAGATTTGGCAACAAAACAAAAAGGGATGGATACTGTACCTTAATTTAATGCAATTTAACTGCATCTATCTAGTCTAATTGGTTTATCCTCACAGAAATGAATACGTGGTCTTTGTGTTGATGTATGTTAGCTTAATCTGTGTTACCTGTCTTCGTTCCATCCTCTCCTTTTCTGATCGTATCTGCTGGCAATAGGGATGGCCCTATAGTCTAGAATGATAGAGGGAGAGATAGCAGAACCTGAAGAGTCCAGTCTTACCATTTGTAAAAGAAGAAAGAAGTTGTCATAATGAATATATTAATTTTTGCATACCTGGGGGAGATAGTTATGTGTGCCATTCCAGAAACCCAGATAGTTGAGAAAAGCCTTGTCTCCAAGTTACTGAGTTTTATACATCATTGCTTACTACTTAAAGCAGTTAGCCATTAATGGATTATTTGATTTCTAGACTTACTCGAGTTCAGTATTTGCCATTCTCTTCCTCTGCATTAGAAGTTTCACATACTATTGAGAGGATAGGGGTTGAATATAGTTTTAGGCTAATCCTCCTGCTGGGTTAGCATCTACCAAAGTATGAGGGGGCTTACATGGAAGATGTTTGCATGATGTTCAAATCAGCTAGTTTGTGTAACTCTTAGATGTCTTTGCTCATCTTTGAGCTTTGAGACTATTTTGTTTTTTCTTGATTTGTTCATATTGTCAGGTCTTTTGTAACCACGTGTAATTCTTTTCTTTATGATCAAGTTTCTAAATTATATTTAATGAGGAGCTGATTATCCAGGGCAACAAAGATTGTTTCATATCATCAGCATTTGCATTCCTAAATTCACTTATTTGATTTAATTTCCCATTGCATAAGCTTCACACAATTGTAAATTGCCTTAAGTTGTAAGAATTAAAATATAATGGAATTTATAATTTGGAAACACATGTTCAATTTTGGAAAATCCCTTGGTGACACTCATTGAATTGGTTTGCTGAGTCTCCATCTTAACACATTTGGTGTGCAGGCTAGTAATTACCAGCTCTCACATTCTAGGTTTTCTCTTTATAGTAATTGCTGCATTAGAAATTTTGAAATAATAAATTATTTAACAATTTACCATGATATTCATCTCCAAAAACCCAACTCCAACTTCTTAATAACATTACCAATGCGTTTCCCTCGTGTCCAACTTAATAGACATATGTGTATTCTATGAATATAACTTAAATTGAAAATATGGATAGCTACATTTTGTTTCTCTTATTCATGTTGTTGGAAACCATGTTGCTGCTTTGAATGATTTTTCTTTCTGCTTTTTGGTCAGATCATTTAAAACTGTAGATTAGGGTTAAATGCTTTCATTCAGTACATATTAAAAGTAATAAGGTTCTTAAATCAGCTTTATCCTATGAAATCGTCTATCAAGTTTGTAATCCAACTTTTAGAAAGATTGTTGTTTAAGTCTTATATTAGGATAGTATTGAATTTTGAAGTCAACATGGATCTTTACCAGTATATGTGAAGTAATTCTCTCTTCATATTGAGTTTAACCCCGACACTGGTTTTTTCCAAATAGAATTCTGTGTAAGGGGGAATTACAGTTATATTTATAGACAAAAATGAATGGATTTAAATGACATTTTTAGCTTAATATTCCCTTTATTGATGGTAATGCTTAATGTTGAATGCTGTTTTGGCTTTAAAAAGACAGTAATTTAAGGATCTTCATGTGTGACAGGCACCCATGGGAACCTGCTGGGGTGACATCTCAGAAAATGTGAGAGTAGAAGTTCCCAATACAGACTGCAGCCTACCTACCAAAGTCTTCTGGATTGCTGGAATTGTGAAATTAGCAGGTAAAAAGCATGAATAATAATTTGATGGAAATGCCAGTGATACTTATAACCTTCTGTATTGCCAAATAATATGTTATAATATAGGGCAGTGGGTAGCCTATTTTTTTCTGTGAAAAGTTAGACAATAAATATGTTCAGCTTCGCAGGCCATGTCATCTCTGTCACAACCACTCAGCTCTGTAACATGAAAGCAGCCATAGCAGTACATACATGAGCATGGCTGTGTTCTAGTACAACATGATTTATGGGAAATTTGAATTTATATCGTTGTTACATATCATGAAATATTATTCTTCCTTTGTTTTTCTTTTTTTTTTCCCCACTGCCCCTCCCCTCCTCTGATTTTTCAACTACTTAAAAATGTAAAAACCGACTGGGTACAATGGCTAACACCTATAATCCCAGTGCTTTGGGAGTCTGAGGCATAAGGATTTCTTGAACCCAGGAGTTGGAGATCAACATAGGCAACATAGCAAGACCTTGTCTCTTCAAAAAAAAATTTAAAAGTTAGGCAGGTGTGGTGGCACATGCCTGTAGTCCCAGCTACTCGGGAGGCTGAAGTGGAGAAATTGCTTAAGTCCAGGAGGTCAAGGCTTTGGTGTGCCATGGTAGTTCCACTCCAACTTGGGCAACAGAGGCTCAAAAACACAAAAAAAGTAAAAACCGATCTTAGATCACAGGCCATAAAAATGTGTTAAGGATCTTTTCTTTTTTTTTTTTTTTTTTTTTTTGAGTTGGAGTCTCACTCTCACCCAAGCTGAAGGGTAGTGGCACACTCCCAGCCACTGCAGCCTCAGCCTGCTGGGCTCAGGCATCTTTCCGCCTCAGCCTTCCAAGTAGCTGGAACTACAGGCACACCCAGCTAATTTTTTTTATTTATTGTAGAGATGAAGTCTTGCCAAGTTGCCTGGGCTGGTCTCAAACCTGTGGGCTCAGGCCATCCTCTCACCTCGGCCTCCCAAAGTGTTGGGATTACAGACGTGAGCCACTGCACCCAGCCTGGGACCTTTTCTATGTTAGGCAGTGTGGATAAGTGATGTACAGAAGTATTAGACTTACTCTTTTCAGCATGCTCACACCTGCCAAATTTAACAATTTATCCTGAATCCTGCCAGGCATATGACAAGATACTCAGCTAGTGCAGTAGTAGGCACTGTAGTACCACAGAGGAGGGACAGGCAGCCACTTGGATGAGAAAAGCTGTCCGTAGATTGCCACTACAAGAGCTGTCTAACTCATCTCTCTCTCTAATCTTACCTCCAGCCTCCTCAGAACACTGTATACCGCTGTACTATGTACTGCAAATAGACTTACTTTACCTAGAAGTTGTATTAATTTTCTTTTGTTGTTCAAACATCGTTAATGGCTTCTGTGTACTGAAAGCACCAAGGATAGATAGCCTTTACAACTATTGATGAGTTGTACCATGTACCACTTGCCAAATTTGTTGTTCCTCCCCAGTGTAAATAATCTATTCTGATGAAGCTAGTCTGCCTCTCTCCTTCATACAGCATGTTCTTTGTTCATGCTTGCCAGAGTGTCCTATCTGTACTTACCTGTATTAACCAGTTCAATCCCCCATCTTTTCCTTGTCACGTTTCCCTAGCCATATCACTTCTATTACTCTCTGAACTATAATTTTGTTTTTCTTTTTTATTTATTTATCTATTTATTTATTTATTTATTTATTTATTTATTTATTTATTTATTTTTTGAGTTGGTGTTTCTGTTGCCCAGACTGGAGTGCAGTGGCACACTCCCGACCGCCGCAACCTCATCCTGCTGGGCTCGGGCGATCCTTCTGCCTCAGCCTTCCAAGTAGCCAGAACTACAGGCACGTGCTGCCACGCCTGGCTCATTTTTGATTTATTGTAGAGATGAGGTCTCACCAAGTTGCCCAGGCAGATCTTGAACCCGCGGGCTCAGGCAGTCCACTCACCTCAGTCTCCCAAAGTGCTGGGATTACAGGTTGAGCCACCAAGCCCGGCCCTCTGAACTATAATTTAAAACAACATTGCTTCTGGCCTACGTGAAAGTCAGTTACATTTAAATAGCTCTGGCCAGGCACGGCGGCTCAAGCTTGTTATCCCAGCACTTTGGGAGACCGAGGCAAGAGGATTGCTTGAGCCTGCAGATTCGAAACCAGCCTGGCAACATGGTGAGACCTCATCTCTACAATAAATCAAAAAATTAGCCAGGTGTGGTAGCACGCATCTGTAGTTCCTGCTACTTGAAAGGCGGAAGCAGAAGGATTGCCTGAGCCCGGCAGGTCAATGATGGGGTGGCTGCGAGCATGGCACTGCACTCCAGCTTGGGCGATGGAGTGAGACTCCAACTCAATAAATATATAAATAAATAGCTCTAAAGATCAATGTATTTAATATCCAAGAATTGCTTCTGCTTTCCATCTCTAATTTTGCATTTCTGTTTTATCTAATTGCATCATAAATCTTCTTTTAAGCCACTTTAATGCCATTGTAGAAGTGAGCCTGATGTTAATCATAAATTAGAGTTCAGCAGTAATCAGTAAGCTCATAAATTGTTGTATGAATTATCAGATTTTAAAACTGGAAGGTTTAATGCTATAAATTTCCATCATAGATATTAACACATGAAAATGCTGACTGCACTTAGCTTCTAGCCTGAAATAAACGTTTATGGGCTTTTTTTTTTTATTACATTAAAGGCCTTAAATTAAACCTTAATCTGTTATCAACATAAGGTTTATTAAATTATAAACAGGATATGATATATATATATTTGTTCTTTGCAGGAAATAAGGCTTCCTATTTGCCTAAGACATACAGTTTTTAAGTGATTTTTCATAATTTTATTTGTGTTTATTGAATTTATAAACTGGCATTTGCAAATCTTATTTCCAAATAAGTAGGACAAAAATGTAGGGTTTTTTGGGGTTTTTTTTAAATCAGAGTCTTACTCTGCCACCCAGGCTGGAGCACAGTGGCACACTTGCAGCCACCGCAGCCTCGACCTACCAGACTCAGGTGATTCTTCTGCCTCAGCTGTCCAGGTTAGCTAGAACCACAGGCGTGCGCCACCATACCCGGCTAATTTTTATTTATTGTAGAGATGAGGTCTTGCCAAGTTGCCCAGGCTGGTCTCAAAACCCTAGGCTCAGGGAATCCTCTTGCCTTCACCTCCCAAAGTGCTGGGATTACAGGCGTAAGCCACTGCACCCAGCCCAAAAATGTAAATTCTTGAAGTAGCCACATTCAAATAATCCAAGAGTAATTGACTACCTACTGGGTAAAGCGGTTCTTTTGAAATAAACTTCAACTGGATATCTGTGACTAGACAGGGTATTAATACCTTATTGCAACCTTTTATTTTCAAAATGATGCATTCTAGTGGGATTATTCCACCCTTGTTTTCAAGAGAATTTTTTTTTTTTGAGAATCTTTTTTCCTAAAAAAAATTTTCTAGAGAAATTATGGATTATTTTGAAATACATTCAAGGAAGGGAACCCATTCTCTGAAAATAGTTGAACATTTTGCTTTGAACAAATAGTTCTCAAAGTTTGGTCCATAGACCAGTAGCAGCTTGGGAACTTGGTAAAAATGCACATTCTCAGGCCTACCCAAGATCTACTAAATCAGAGTCTCTAGTGGGGCCTAGCCATCTGTCTGTTAACAAACCCTGCAAATGATTCTGTTGCAGATGCACACTAAAATTTGATAACTAATGACAGATGCAGTATTGTTTTATTTCATTGTATTTTCTTACTATATAGTGATTGGTTTGTTGGTTTCAGGTTACAATGCTCTGTTAAGGTATGAAGGATTTGAAAATGATTCTGGTCTGGACTTCTGGTGCAATATATGTGGTTCTGATATCCATCCAGTTGGTTGGTGTGCAGCCAGTGGAAAACCTCTTGTTCCTCCTAGAAGTAAGTAGCTTATTTGCCCTTACTGTAATTTTTTTAGTCTGAATCTCACTGTTGCCCAGGCTAGAGTGCAGTGCCATGCTCATGGCCACCTCAGCCTTCCAAGTAGCTGGAACTATAGGTGCATGCCACCACACTCAGCTAATTTTTTGATTTATTATAGAGACAAGGTCTCACCAAGTTGCCCAGGCTGGTCTTACACCCTGGCCTTAGGCAATCCTCTCGCCTCCACCTCCCAAAGTGCTGGGATTACAAGCTTGAGCCATCATGCCAAGCTCTTTTTAGAACTCTAACATAAAGGAAAATTTGTTACCATCTTGTACCATTTTAGCAAATAACTTATGAAGTCTTGTTTTTTTTTTTTTGCTAAAGTGTAACTGGTTATTTCTTTTT
>NW_007258500.1:115865-142226 GCF_000164805.1 Carlito syrichta
TAAAAAAAAAAAAAAAAAAAAAGGTGACCTAGAAAATTTTTTTTCTTTTGACAGGGTCTTATTCTGTCACCCAGGCTACAGTATAGTGGTGCAATCATAGCTCATTGCAGCCTCAAAACTCTGGCCTCAAGTGATTCTCCCTTCTCTGCCTCCCAAGTAGCTGAGACTACAGGCACATGCCACCACACCCAGCTAATTTTATTTTCAGTTTTTCTGGAAACAGGTTCTCACTATGTTGGCCAGGCTGGTCTTAAATTCCTGGCCTCCCATCTTTTCCTCCTAAAGTGCTAACATTACAAATGTGAGCCAGCCTACCTGGCTGCTTAGGAGATTTTTAAGGAATTGTTTTAATTTTGTGAACCAGATGACCTGTATTAAATTTCAAGTGCATTCAGTATTTTTAACAGTACAACATTACATTTCCTTGTAGACTTTTGTCCTGAATTCCAAGCAGGTTTTTGTCTGCTTTTGTTTTAAGGTTTCAGAGAGTATGCAGTATTCTTTCAAACCTTGCATGAGAGTAGAAGTGGTTGACAAGAGGCATTTGTGTCGAACACGAGTGGCAGTTGTGGAAAGTGTAATTGGAGGCCGATTAAGACTGGTATATGAAGAGAGTGAAGACAGAACAGATGACTTCTGGTGCCATATGCACAGTCCGTTAATCCATCATATCGGGTGGTCTCGAAGCATAGGCCATCGATTCAAAAGATCTGGTAAGCACCTGTCACAAGAACTGCTGTTGAAAGTTTGAGGCTAACAAACACTACTTGGTTGTTTTACTCTACAGAATTGCATAAATCAAAAATAGCATTCTAGTTTGGGCTGCTTATTCTACCTTAATTAGTGAAGGTTCACACCATGTCAGTGTCCTAATTAATTCCTTTATATTCCTTCCACCTGTTCTCATTTTTAAAATAATGCACTTTTGGTCACAATTACAATTGTGTTCTTACTCTGATTCAGCCCAAAAGGTAGCTTTTCCTTTTTCATTCAATTTTAATCAAAATAGCAAGACTAAATGTGGTTAGACTTAATACTAAACACATTAAAACATGCTTCTAAATGAGCATTCTAATTGGCTGAATGTATTTAATAGCATATATGCACATGTACCCTGACGAGAGAGAAAACTATTAAAGAATATTACTCACCATAAATGTAGAAGGCATGTCTTTTTGCCATGTTTTATATAATATTACATACCTTGTGAGTTTGAAGCCTTCAAAGAAACGTGGTTTTTGGTCTTCTCACAAATGCTGACAGATTAGTGTGTAACTTTTCCTTGTAGATATTACAAAGAAACAGGATGGACATTTTGATACACCACCACATTTATTTGCTAAGGTAAGAAGTTTTTATAAGAACCCTCATTTGTAAATTAGGTTTGAAAGAGGGTTGTGGGTTTTTTCCTAAAATTATGGAAATCACAATGACAGATGTTCACCTAAACGAATTAAGACCTTGTAATCCATAGGAGTCACAACTCTTTATTATAATTATTCTTAAATTCTATTTGTCTGAATTCTCTCTAAACCTTAATGGAAATTTGAATTATAATACTAGGTAGGTAGGAGAAGGCACCTGGTAAATCTTTTCACATTGATAAAATTTTAATTATTAGAATGGCAGTATTTATAACAGTAGATGTGCTTTCATATAATTCTTTAGGTAAAAGAAGTAGACCAGAGTGGGGAATGGTTCAAGGAAGGAATGAAATTGGAAGCTATAGACCCATTAAATCTTTCTACGATATGTGTCGCAACCATTAGAAAGGTAAGAGAATAGATTTTAAAATATAGAAATGCAATTACTGGTACTGGGCGTAAACTAATAGGAGAAGGTGGCCCCTAGCATATTCATTTTGACATAAAATGTGCATATATCTGGATCGTCACTGGAGAGAAGGTTACTAGGAATTTCAAAATAAATTTTAATTCTCTTATCAGATTTTTTTATGTAGTTTGTTGTCAAGATTAATATTTTGAGTTTACTGTCTTCATTTATGGAAGTATATCCTAAGTTAGAGGAAAAATACTTAAAGTTACTTCCTGGTCAACCACAGAATTGTAACAAGACCAAGTTTATCTTCAGTTTCCTGTGTTTCCTTTTTAGGCCATTTTCTTCCTCTTGGTAATACTTTCTTTTTCTTTCTTTTCCCTCCCATCTAAAGCTGCTCTTACAAAAAAACCTAGAAGAATGGTTCTCAATTCTAAGCATCAGTTCTCTGGAAACTTTTTTAAAATGCAGATGACCAGACTCCATTTGTTCTGATTTAATTAGGGGTGGGGCCCTAACATTGGCTTTTTTTTTTTTCTTTTTGGTGTGGTCTCACTCTGTTGCCCAGGATGAAGGGCAGTGGCAATATATGTCACTGCAGTCCCTATCTCTTGGGCTTAAGGGGTCCTCAGCATCTCTAGTAACTGGGCATGAGCTGCCACATCTGGCTAATGTTGGCAGTTTTTTAAAGGCCTCAGGTGATTCTCATGTACAGTCATGGTTAAAAACTGCTGATCCAGAACTGCTTACATAAATATGTACCTTAAATTGTGATTTGCATTTCAACGTAGTTTATAACTTTAAGCCAAAAGAATTAAAAACACTTAAGATGGTTGCCATGTCCCATGGTCACACAGCTAAATAAGACTGGCTCCAAAGCCTGCTTTTCCTCTTTACCTGACCAGTGATCAGAACCACCTGATAAGATTTAAAAACAAAGACTACCTTGATGAACTTCTTACCTTACTCAGAATCACAAAAATGCTACCCAGAAATCTGTATTGTTTTTAAAAAGCATAAGAAAAGAAAAGTTCTTTAAGTGATTCTGACAATCAGCCAGATTTCAGAAACATTGCCTTTGTACCATAATGTGTTCTGTGAAATGAAAATGAAGAGTCCTTGCCGGGCACTGTGGCTCATGCCTGTAATCCCAGCACTTTGGGAGGCTGAGACAGGAGGATCATTTGAGACCAAGAGTTCAAGACCAGCCTGGGCAACTTGGCGAGACCTCATCTTTAGAAAAATAGAAAAATTAGCCAGCCTTGGTGGTTCATGCCTATTGTCCCAGCTACCTGGGAGACTGAGACTGGAGGATTGCTTAAGCTTAGGAGTTTGAGGCTGTGGTGAACTATGATGGTGCCACTCTACTCCAGCCTGGGCAATAGAGGGGAGACCCTGACTCAAAAAAAAAAAAAAAAGAGGGTGGGTTCAGTGGCTTAGCCTGTAATTCCAGCACTTGGGTAGGCCAAGGCAAGTAGATTGTCTGAGCCCACAGGTTCTAGACCAGCCCAGGCAACTTGGCAAGACCTCGTCTCTACAATAAGTCAAAAATTAGCTGGACGTGGTAGCACACACCTGTAGTTCTAGCTACTTGGGAGGCTGAGGCGGAAGATTGCCTAAGTCCAGCAGGTCAACACTGGGGTGTCAGCCTGGGAGACAGAGTGAGACTCTAACTCAAAAATAAAATAAAATAAAATGAGAAATGTCCAGTGAGTAGAATATCAAGCATCATTCAGAAAATAATACTCTCTGTGGTAGATTTGATTGGATCTAAAAAGCTTAGCCTTGTAAAACTAAGGTAAAATTTCTAAAATATAAGTTTAATACATGATAATATAACTTAAGAAGGATACAAGCTTCTTTTGGAATGCAAAGAAAGATAAGATCACATCTTTTTTAAGGAGATAGCTTTACAGAAGAGGAGCATTTGAAAACCACATCTTAAAAGGTGGGAAAATGGCCCAGCAGAAATGCAGGAAGAGAGGATGCCAAGGGAGAGAGAAAATGTGCATGAAAGCACAATGATGGGAAAGTGCAAGACACATTTAGTGCACATACATGCACATCCGAACAGTTGCACTGGATATTCTGGTTAAGATTTTTGTTTATAAGGACCAGAAACTCTTCAAGTTAACTTCAGCAGAGTTATTCTAAGGACATAGTGGGCAGTCTTATGGACTCCAAAGAAACAAGGATGAGAACTAGCAAGGCACAGGCCAGTATGATTATCCCCACCCTCAGAAGCCCCTTTGTCCATCTCTGTCCTGCCCTGAGTTGCAGCTACTTTTCTTTCACTTTTTCTCTACTGGTCTCGTACTCAGTCAATCCATACACGGAGGCCCCTGACCCTGTTTTGTATCACAGCCGTTCAGTTCCAGCTCCTACCCATGACTTGAAGATAGTCTCTGTGTCTGTTCATTCTAATTATTGAGAGTGTCTATGTGGCTAAGCCCAACCTTTTGGCTTGTTTTCCTGCATGATACATGCAAGCCGCTGGTCCCATTGGCTGTATTTAGAAGAATGGAAAGTGGGATGGTTCTGTCCAGAGGTCTTAGAGCTGTTGAGCTTGAACAGAAAGTTATTGTACATGTCTAATATGTAGAAATAACTAGGAGAAAGGCACTTGGGGACAGAAACCACAAGAGAATGGAACCGGGTAGTACAAGCTTTAAGTGATAGTCAGGCTGTCGAGAGTTTTCTGGTAGACAGGATAAGTAGGTGAAGGTTCTGACATGAATAGAGGTCATACTAAAGGAAAATTTAACTGTGGAAGAGGGAAAGTGTCCATAGAGGGTGGCTGAAAGTAGTAATGTCAAACAAAATACCAAGTCAAGAAAAAGGGTAAGGCAGAGTGAGATGGAGTTGTGAATGTGATTATTGACAAACCTCTAAAAGAGTAAGAGAGGAGTTGTTGCTTTGATGCTGTGTACTAACCCAGAGAATATGTTCAACATGCAGGTTTTACCTACTAGACACTGGAAGGAGGCAAACTCACGATAAAACTTTAGGAACCAGTGGTGTCAGCCACTGATCATTATAGCACTGGGTGTGAGGGAGGTCATCAAAACAAAGAAAATAGCTAAAATCAGAGACTTAAGGGTTAGCAGTAAAAGGGCAACCACCAAAGGAAATACAGACAGAAGGATCAGAGAAGTGAAAAGACTGAGCAGTAGAACCTCATGCGATGAGAGTCTGAAGAAAAATGTTTCAGAAAGTTAAGAGTTACCAATAAGAATCAGATGTTACAGTGAGGCTGAAGTTTAATCCAAGCCACTGAATTGGGCAAACTAGGAGTTTATTCTTGAATTTAGCAGTTTACATAAGGACAGAAATCAGACTGCAAAGAGATACAAAGTGTGTAACTCAAATTGAGTCTCTGGGTGAATAGGGTTTATTTTATGATTTTTGTACCTTTTCTGTAACTTTGAACCTATTTCAGGATAAACATATTTGGTTTTGGGGTCAGGGCTTCACTTTGTTACCCAGGCTAGAGTGCAGTGGCATGATCATGGCTCACCACAGCCTCAACCTTCTGGGCTCAAGAGATCTCCTGTGTCAGTGTCCTGAGTGGTTGGGACTATAGGTACATGCCAGCCACCCAGCTAAGTTTTGTTGTTGTTTTTCTGTGAGATGAGGTCTCACTATGTTGCTCAGGCTGGTCTCAAACTCCTGGCCTCAAGCGATCCTCCAAAGTGCTGGGATTACAAATATTTTTAATATGGAAATTGGGAAACAGAGTATAGGAGATGGTGTTTTTGCAGCAAAATTCCAGTGGTATAATAGGTAAGATGGAGAAGTTTGTCTTCATTTTTAAAAGTGCAGGGAGAGCAACTTGTTACAACAGTCTGGGGCATGAAGAAAGTCATAAGGGGATGCTTATGTGGGTGGTCTTAGTTGTGCCATAGAGGAAAATGATTGTCATAAGAGAGGTGAAGTTGGAACTTGAAGAAGGTGGAAAAGGTTTGGAAAAACTCCTCTATGTGATGAGTCAAAAGTAAAGAAGTAAAAGTGTTCCTGAGTAGAATTTAAAGCCTAGCTGAGACTAGACTGGTATATGATAAGAGCACTCAGCCCAGTGTCCTTATACCACAGCAGCAGGCAGCTCTAGCTGTTGGCAAAGACACTGCTTTTCCCAGACCTCAGAGATCACCTCTGTGTAATCCTGCTTTTTTTCTGGCACTCACTAGAATTTACATAGGTTTTTCATTATAACTTTTATTATTTAACATAATTCAGTAGAGAAGTAGTTTTCCTTTTTTTTTTTTTTTTTTTAATTGAGTCGGAGTCTTACTCTGTAGCCCAGGCTGGAGTACAGAGCACGCTCACGGCCACCACAGCCTCGTCCTACTGGGCTCAGGCGATCCTTCTGCCTCAGCCTTTCAAGTAACTGGAAGTACAGGCACGCGCCACCACGCCTGGCTAATTTTTTTATTTATTGTAGAGATGAGGTCACGCCAAGTTGCCCACTCTAGGCAAATCCCCTCACCTCGGCCTCTCAAAGTGCTGGGATTATAGGTGTGAGCCACCACGCTCAGCCTAATTTTCACTTTTAAGAGACCTTTATGTAATAGATTTTCCTTTCTTTAGATTGTCACTTAATTTAAGTATATTTTTATAATAGTGCTATCTGACTTCAAGTACTTGGGATTCTTTCCATTTGAAAGGTGCTGGCTGAAGGATTCCTGATGATTGGGATCGATGGCTCAGAAGCAGCAGATGGATCTGACTGGTTCTGTTATCATGCAACCTCTCCTTCTATTTTCCCTGTCGGTTTCTGTGAAATTAACATGATTGAACTGACTCCACCCAGAGGTACTTCAACCTAATTTTAAAAACCAGATTTGAATCCTTGCTTTCTTCTTACATGGTACCTGTTTACTACATTTAACATAGCTCTAGAATTTCTTGCTATGTGAATACATACATAATGTGTGTGTATATATATATAGATAAACATGCATACATACAAGAGCTATGGGGTGGGTGCTCAAAGAACATAAAGCACTGTATTCTAGCTAACTTTACTAAATTATGTTAGTATAAAACTGCCTGAGCACCTGTGCATTCTATAATATGAATTGTTACTCTGTTATACTGTTGAGACAGTAATACAGGCATAACAGCCTTTATACAAAATCTTTTTTTTTTTTTTAACGGGTGCTTTAGCCTTTGAGGGAGAGAAGTTTATATCTTCTAGATTACCACTTGCCCTTTTTTTAAAGGAGTTTTGTCTTCCTTTAACTCTTGGGGTTTAACTGATGATTTTCCAATTTCAACATTTGAGCATTGGGTTTTTTCCAAGAAAAGAAGGAAGAAAAACCAAAACAGAATTCTAAATAGTATTTGCTCCAAAGTGTCACATGCTAGACTATTCTAAAGCTTGGGATTGGAAAAGTGAAGGCCTGCCGGGCTCAGTGGCTCAGCCTGTAATCCCGCGCCTTTGAGAGGCTGAAGTGAGTGGATTGCCTGAGCCCGCGGGTTCGAGACCCGCCTGGGCAACGAGACCTCATCTCTACAATAAATCAAAAAATCAACTGGGTGTGGTAGCGCATGCCTGTAATTCCAGCTACTTGGAAGGCTGAGGCGGAAGGATCGCCGGAGCCCAGCAAGTTGAGGCTGCGGTGGCCGGGAGCGGCCACTGCACTCCAGTCTGGGCCACAGAGTGAGACTCCAACTCAAAAAAAAAAAAGAAAAAGTGAAGGCCTACCCTTGTAGTGAACAGAAGAGAGTCACATTGCGTGAGGGTAAGTAGACACACCAGAGTGTCTAGAAAGTGGGGAATGCTGGACCACATAGAGGAGTTGTTGCACTCAACAGTATTAGCTTGAGTTAAAAGTTGATCATATAATCTTGAAATTTTGTGTACCTTGTACCTGCATTTTAATATTATGTTAACTTTAAATGAACTGCCACTTAAACCAGTTATATTTTTTAGGTTACACAAAACTTCCTTTTAAATGGTTTGACTACCTCAGGGAAACTGGCTCCATTGCAGCACCAGTAAAACTATTTAATAAGGTAAATTTAAATGGCAGCATAATCGTTATGTGGGGGTTTTTTGATGCCTCACAGTTGCAAGTCATTGTTGATCAAAATATTTTTGACTTATTAGAACTTTTTCATGGAGATTAATATAAGCAGATGTACAGTAATAAAACAATATATATATTTTTTACTTAGAAATCTAATCTTGGACCGGGCACAGTGGCTCACACCTATAATCCCAGCACTTTGGGAGGCCAAAGTGAGAGGATTGCCTGAGCCCACAGGTTCAAGATCAGCCTGGGCAACTTGGTGAGACCTCATCTCTACAATAAAAAAAAAAAAATTAGCCAGGTGTGGTGGCATGTGCTTGTAGTTCCGTCTACTTGGAAGGCTGAGGCAGGAGGATCACCTGAGCCCAGCAGGTTGAGGCTGCAGTGGCTGTGAGTGTGCCACTGCCCTCCAGCCTGGGCAACAGAGTGAGACTCAAAAAACAAAAAAAATCTAGTTTCCAAACTAGGTTTCATTTTTAATCTGAGTGAATGGAAATGAATGCCTTTTCTGACTAGTTCTTAAATGCTTCACCTTCATACTACATGTAAATAGTTAAGGGATTATTTGGAATTTATGGTTTAAATTATGTCATTTGACTACATTGCTTCTATGTTTTATGATGGTAGAGCTGTGCATTCTTCCCTATTTACAATATTAATGTCTTGTTTCTCCACATCAGGATGTTCCAAATCATGGATTTCGTGTAGGAATGAAATTAGAAGCAGTGGATCTCATGGAGCCACGGTTAATATGTGTGGCCACAGTAACTCGAATCATCCATCGTCTCTTGAGGATACATTTTGATGGATGGGAAGAAGAGTATGATCAATGGGTTGACTGTGAGTCCCCTGACCTCTATCCTGTAGGCTGGTGTCAATTAACTGGATATCAACTACAGCCTCCAGCATCACAGTGTAAGTTGGTATACAGAAAAGGTGTCCTTTTGTAAAAATCAGCAATTCTTCAGAGGACTGTCTCACATAAGTCATCTTGTGAGCTCACAGGACGAGAATATACCTAAGTCTGATTGGTTTCCAGGTAAGACATTAAGACACAGCAACAGTATCACAGAATCAGACATGTGTATATGGCAGTGTGAACTCATTAGTCAGTTACATAATGACTAGAAACACAACAGTCACAAAGTAAACCAAAATAACAACACTTGTTTTAGTAAGTTAAAAACTACAAACTAAAAACTGATTGGTATATAATAAGTGCTGTTGAGTGAATAGTGGAATCTGTCTGGTACTGAAGTGGTGGTTTTGTAGGAATAAGTATCTTTATTTTCAAAGCATCATGTACTTTTATAAGTGTAATGGTCTTAGTAAAGATAGTTCATCTAGATTGTATCTAGAGTTGCAAGCAATTATCTGGTACCAATTTTCCCTTTTATTTTTCAGCATCAAGAGAAAGCCAATCAGTGTCATCAAAACAGAAGAAAAAGGCTAAGTCCCAGCAATACAAAGGACATAAGAAAAGTGGGTCACCACATGGTGTTCACATACATTTTCTAATTGTTAACCAATTGGGGTCACAGTGTGCGGGCACAGAAAATGATATCTCTTGTGAGAACTGCTGATGTGCATTATGTATTATGCTTAAAGGTGCAGTATGCCATAAAAGGCAAACCTTTTCAGTAACAGGAAACACCTATGCTTTAATTAACAGGAAAAATAATTACCATGGTATTTAAAGCATACATGGTAAAGAGGAGAGCTAGCTGGGCACAGTGGCTCACGCCTGTAATCCCAACACTTTGGGAGGGCAAGGTGAGAGGATTGCGTGAGCCCGCTGATTCGAGACCAGCCTGGGCAACATGGCAAGACCTCATCTCTACAATAAAATCAAAAAATTAGCTGGTCTTGGTGGTGCATGCCTGCAGTTCCAACTACTTGGAAGACTGAGGCGGAAGGATCGCCTGAGCCCAGCAGGGTGAGGCTGCAGTGGCCGTGAGCGTGCTACTACACTCCAGCCTGGGTGACAGAGTGAGACTCCAACTCAGAAAAAAAATGAAAAAGAGTAAAGCCTATGAATGAATCCTGAAATATTTAAACCAAACCTACTAAAACGTAATCTTTTTTCAAACTTTTTATTTTAAATAAAAGCAGTGCTTGATGCTATAAACTTGAAGCCTAGTAAATCCATCCTCTTTTTTGAGTTGGAGTCTCACTGTATCACCCAGGCTGGATGGAGTGCAGTGGCACAGTCACCATAGCCTTGACCTCCTGAGCCCAGGCAATCGATCCTTTCGCCTCAGGCTTCCCAGCAGCTGGGACTCCAGGTGTGTGCTACCACAGCCAGCTAATTTTTTTGATTTTTTTGTAGAGACAGGGTCTTTCTATATTGCCCAAGCTGTTTTTAAACTCCTGGACTCAAGCAATCCTCCCACCTTACTGCACTCCGCCTAAACCCATCATTCTTTTAAAGCAAAACTCTCTTTCTGGAATGATAATTGTAGGAAATCCAGATTGATGGCTGACAAAGTCAGGCTTAAGCAAATTTTCTTAAATATGCTTTCTATGCTGTATTTTATCTAACAGTGAATGATTATTGGCTTTAATAGCCAAAGTAATACATGTTTTTTTGTTGTTTTTTGGGGTTTTTTTTTGAGGTGGAGTCTCACTCTGTCACCCAGACTGGAGTGCAGTGGCCACTCCTGGCCACCGCAGCCTTGACCTGCTGGGCTCTGACGCTCCTTCCACCTCAGCCTTCCAAGTAGCTGGAACTACAGGCGCGCACTACCATGCCCGGCTAATTTTTGATTTACTGTGGAGATGAGTTCTCGCCATGTTGCCCAGACTGGTCTCGAACCTGCAGGCTCAGGCAACTCACTCACCTCAGCCTCCCAAAGCATGGGATTACAGGCTGAGCCACCGAGCCCGGCTATAATATATGTTGATAGCTGCATTTGATTCTTTTAAAATCTTACTTCCCCACCATAGAAAGCCACAGGTTTCTGTCTTCATGAAACTTGTCATGGAACATTTCACTCTGAGATAAGGTTATTTATGTTTATTTAAAGATATTTTTTAAATTAAAAGGTGCACTTGAGGATTAAAACTGAAACAGATTTCTCCAGCAGACTTGCCAAATATTTTCAGATACTATATTCAAATAAGTGCTAATCTGTCTCATTAACCGTCCCAGAGACTGAAGCAGAAAGAACCAAATATATCCTGTTCTTACCTTTCTGATTACAATTGTTTGTTTAGTTTTTTGGGGTTTTTTTTTTTTAAGTGGAGAACTGAAAAACTTATACTGGCCACTATAGTAGTGTCGCTTTGAAAAACAAGTATCTCAGCACAAAACCCAAGTCAGTCTCACACTAGTAACCTACAGGCCTGTCTCTTGCCCTCTCTTTTAAAGACCTAAGCCTCCCCCAGATCCAGAGTTATTTTGCCCGCCAGCTGCTTACAACATCTGATACTCACCTAAAAGAACTGTAGAGAGCATTGTCAAACCAATCAATCAAAATGAGTTCCCATTCATCAGAAAGTAATTGGAAGGCATTCACATAGGAGCAATCTTTGTCAGTGGACTGACAGGTGTGATCATTAAGCTTTCTGTAAAGTGAGTAACACAGGCTGCTTTCTCCTGTCTTTTTACTTTCTGTTGGACAAGACTAAGATTTCAGAATTTTCTTTCCAAGATGTCAAATTAAGAATGGTTTTTGACCAGGCACAATGGCTCACACTTGTAATCCCAGCAGTTTGGGAGGCGGAGGCGAGAGGATTGCCTGAGTCCAGGGGTTCAAGACCAGCCTAGGCAACTTGGTGAGACCTCCTTTCTACAATAAAATTTAAAAATGAGCCAGATATGGTGGTACATGCCTGTGGTTCCAACTACTTGGAAGGCTGAGGCGGAAAGATCACCTGAGCCCAGCAGGTGATGCTGCAGTGGCTGTGAGCATGCCACTGCACTCCAGCCTATGCAACAGAGTAAGATTCCAGTTCAAAAAAAAAAAAAGATTTTTATTACTCAGTGGCTATATGACGTATGCTATATGAGTTTTGTATACATGATTCACTTGCCTCCTTCAATGTGAAGGGTTTGGTTCTGGTTTATGAGGTTTAAATTATTTTTAATTAATGGACTGGGAACATGGGAAGAAATATGTAATTAATAAAGTAATAATATCAGTACCCTTTTTTATTGTTATTTATTATCAGATTTCTGGATTAGCTGGAAAAATGAATTTTGGTCCACATGTAGCATATTCTTTAACTGTAGCATATGAATAGTACTTCATAGGATGATGTCATCTCTAATGCCTTTAAATTGACCTTTGGACACAGAAAGAAAACTATGGACCCACAGTCTCTCATTAGAAACTCTTGGGGGTCAGATGTGTATTAGAATTAAGAATTTTTTGGATTTTAGAAAAGACAGTCTGTGTGATAACATATATATGTAACACCCCAGACTCTGAAACATTTTCTGAAGCAAAATATACATACACAATTACATTAAATGGGCCAAATAGAGATTATAAATAGTATCACCAAGTAAGGTATGGTTTTGTTGCCAAGGTTTTATGAGAAAACCTTTTGAGTGTTGGAATTTAGGATAAAGAATAGTAATAAGTAGTGCTGTCTTAAGAAGCAGCAATTTTCACTGTAAGAGTACTGCCTCCTTTTTTTTTTTAATATTACTCAGTAGTTTATTAGAAATTTTTCTTGCAAAACCTTAGTTACCCAAATAATTTGGGAATTAGAAACCTGTCATCTATTGCAGCAGGCTGCTCTCAATAACAGATTGGCTATAAAACCTTTTGTGGTTTTTAAGTTTGACTGTAGGTTATCATATTCCAGTGCTGCTGTTTTGTCTTATAGCTCTTTGGTTGTTGGTACCTAAGCTCATCCATCAGTGGTCTGTTCCTTGGTAGTGCTTATTTTGTATGGAAATAGACAGCTGATTGGCTTCATTGTTCTACCTTGCTTTGTAATGAGCTATGTTCATGCTACAAAGGGACAGTTATTAACTAGCACTTTTGAAAATAGGTAGTGTTCTACCAAGAGGATCCGTCAGACAAAGCCTCTTTTTCTTAAGGTGTAATAATTCTGGAGCAGAAAAACAGCATTAACCTCTGCCTTAAATTTCATCATTTTCCAGGGCTACTGTAAATAGTAACAGGTGGAGATTTCTCCTTGCATTTTTACCTGAGTATGTAGTATATCAGAAAAAAGTCTAAGCGATCACTGCACATGGTTTTGGTTTGGCAGTTGAGAATTAAATCGTACTCACTAGTCGCTTGGATTCCAGATCCTTTTACATAGGAATACTGTCGGACTTAGGTTTATCTTTTAGTGCTGATGTTGTGAAGCATAACTTTTATTGCTCTTACCTGAGTCATTTTATACTCTGAAAGAAAACAGACACAACTCATAGTCACAATGATATGTAAGTATCCTTCAGCTTCCAACCTGATTGAATGTACTGTGCTTGGTTGGTCAGTATTTGCAAAGTGTGGGGTATTTTTTCAGTTGGTGAAAGCAGTGTACAAGTCTTGGAAGGCTTATGTTTGCTTATGAAACTGTAGCCAGAGGGCAGGATAAATTTGTTTCAAAATACTTTTGATTGCTTGAGAATTCACAGGCAGTAAGCTTTGAATTGTACAAGTACTTTTTAGAATAAAAGGTTTTCTAAAGGAATGCATTGTAAACTAAAAATAGGGTAGCACGTTTCATATCAATAAAATCCTGACACCCAGATAATACATTTAAAGTGTTTTACTTATTTTGATCTTTCCATGAAGGCCAGTGTTTGGGCTTACATGGGCAGTGAGATGCTACTCTGAGAGTTGTGTTTTAAGACCCTTTCTTTCTTCCACTGTGTTGTCAACCCACCTCAAAAGGAGATTTTCTTGAAAGAAATGAGCCAGTTTTTGTCCTCACTAAAAGTTCTTTGTAATTCATTTTATTTTGTTTGGTTTGAAATTCATTTCAGAGTCAGAACTAGGATTAGTTATCAGAGAGTAAAAGCAGTCTCCCCCAACTCACACACACACACTCGCTCTCTCTCCCTTATTTTCAGAACTTGCATAGTTGGTTCTCTTTTCAAAAAGAGTGTCCTATGCAGCACAGCCTTCCTGGTGATATAATGCACTTTTCTACCACGCATGTCAGTGAAAGCTTACTGTAGTCTGACTTGATATTTAGAGAGGAAGATGCCAGTTGGGAAGAAGCCTGTCAGTTTGTCGAGCCTGCCCATGACAGGCGGGGTGCGGAGGAGCTTCTCTGGTGACGAAGAGTTGACTCCTCCTCCATATCGAACCCTTCCAGCACAGACAGCCCCGGAGGCCTTCCCACCTCCCAGCACTAGCCGAGAGTTCAGTCCCAGCCTCAAAACAGGTAATGAGTCACATCAGCACCCCAGGTACTGCAGAGGGTCAAAGCACTGGGCAGGGTGGTGGGAGACGAAGCGTGGTCTGGCATGCCAGGTGCTGACTCATTAATTTTTTTTTTCTTTCAACCAAAAAATCATTTTCACTAGTCCTTGTAGTCACTTCACTAAGACAAATCATCAGGGAAGGATTTTTATTTTGTTATAAAACACTTCTGAGCTTCAAATTAGAGTAGTTATCATTTCAGGTTATGGAATTGTGAGACAGCTTGTAATATTTCATGGTTTTATTAAAATGATTGAACATTTCACATTGCAGAATTCCATGTGATTTGACCTAGGGGAGAAATGAGTCATTAAGGACAGGCCTGATAAATCAGACCCAAAAATGAGGCTTTGCTCCTAGCATTTCAGAGTGTCTCATTAATGGACAAGGATGTGTTTTGAGCTCCATTGTGATTTTAGTTTTAGTAGTAAAATTTATCACAATCTTAGTTGCATAACATAGGTTTGGAAATATACCTATATAATTTTGGTGTTGAATTTGAGTGAAATTTATTTCCATAATCTCATGTTTATATATGCATAGTGACTCATTAGGCAAGTGACATGTAATTTTTGAGTTTAATTGGTTAAGCTGAGGTAGTAGATGGTAAGGAAGACTGCAGAAGGTCTTGTCCTTTGTTAATGACAAGAATGAACATATGTGGTGTCATAGGCTATCAGAAAGCCTCCACTTTAGCCATGAGCACAGAGCGGATCATACAGCACCAAAGCTAGCACAGTGCTGCCTTGGCATGTGTGCCACCGTTTCCTTACTAAATGGTTTCTCTAATCAGCATTCTTTAAAATGGCTTGTATGAGCCGGGCTCGGTGGCTCAGTCTGTAATCCCACAGTTTGGGAGGCTGAGGTGAGTGGATTGCCTGAGCCCGTGGGTTCGAGACCCACCTGGGCAGCTTGGCAAGACCTCATCTCTACAATAAATCAAAAAATTAGCTGGGCGTGGTAGCACGCACCTGTAGTTCCAGCTACTTGGAAGGCTAAGGCGGAAGGATCGCCAGAGCCCAGCAGACCAAGGCTGTGGTGGCCGGGAGCGGCCACTGCACTCCAGTCTGGGCGACAGAGTGAGACTCCAACTCAAAAAAATAAAATAAAATGGCTTGTATGTTGGAAACTTAGATGAGACTTGCTACCGAACTCTGCTTTCTTCTCATTCTTTTGGTTGCTGATATTTTTGCACCTAAAGTTACCCTCTCTTTTTTTTTTTTTTTTTTTTTTTTTTCCTTTTTTGGTTTTTTTTTTTTTTTTTTTTTTTTTGCCATTTTTGGATGTATTCTGTGTTCTTTAGCTTTTGCCTCCCTGGCATTGTATTATGTCATCTTGCTCCTCCCCAGTCTGTTTCTCAAAAGATCACTCCCATACTCTCACATCCAGAGGAAATGACAATACTTCGTTGGATGAAAAACAGATTAGGATTGCAAATCTGGTGTTACCTGCTCTTTAATGGAAAAATCTTCAAAGTCTGTCTGAAGAGCATTCCAGTTTCTTGTATGTTTAACTTTTCTCTTTCTGAACTTGTTTATGAAATTGTCCTCTTTTACCTTTTTAATTATGGATATTGTGAGTTCCGAATATATTTGAATTTTTATTGGATTTGAAATGTGTTTTCTTTTTTTGTTTGTTTGGGGGTTTTTGTTGTTGTTTTTTTTTTGAGTTAGAGTCTCACTCTCACCCAGACTGGAGTCCGCAGCCTCAACATGCTGGATTCAGGCGATCCTTCCACCTCAGCCTTCCAAGTAGCTGGAACCACAAGCAAGTGCCACCATGCCTGGCTGATTTTTTTATTTATTGTGGAGACGAGGTTTCACCATGTTGCTCAGGCTGGTTTTAAACCTCTGGGCTCAGGTGATCCTCACCTGCTCCTCTCAAAGTGCTGGGATTACATGTGTGAGCTGCCCAGCTTGGGGTGTATTTTCTTTAAACATTAGACTGATTTTGTAGGCATGTGTCATGTTTTGTGAGAGGTTGCTGATTCAAGTGAAACAGAACTTGATATCTGGGATTTGCAGAGCCCAAGAACCCAGAGTAATCATACTAGGTGGAAACCACATGGCCTCCTGCTTTCATGAGTGTCTACAGTGTTTTCTGAGCTGGGTGCACATCTTGTGGAACGTGGTATGATTTTACTCTGGTGAAACTGTGTAAGGATGGCATTGCTGCCTTAACTGTCTGAAAGCTGTGGTGTGGTTAGGTGTTGAGAGAGTATTATTTATGGGTTTTGTAGCTGGAAAAATGTGATTTTGGTCAGCTTATCTCCTGAAGTGTTAGTGATTAATGTCATCAAGGTGAATTCTTTTAAAAGTGAAGCTAAGAAAATGCACTTGTATAGAAATTGACATTCAGCCACAGGGTCTGTGTTTTTTCATCCATATCATTCATCAAGAAAAAGGCCTGGAAAGAGGACATAATTAGTGTGAAGATACCAGATGAGCTTTATTTTCGATGCCATGAAAGTAATGAAACTGCATTAAAACATTCCACATCTGAGTGAATGTTTCTCCTTTATCTTGGCTGACCTTGAAGCACATCATTTCCATTGAACATGAAGCATACTCCAGAAATTTGTTGCAAGCAGTAAATGCAAATAGCTTCAGAATGTGCTTTAGAATCTAAATTTCTTTCTTACATGAAAAAAAAAAAAAACCAGTCATTTGAATGGAACATGTCTGATCTTGAAGCATGGTAATTTTTTTTTCATTCATTTAGCCATCTGATCATCATATAACAAGATGTTGTTTCAATCAACCTTTTATTGTGGGTACTGCACCTTTAATGAAACTTGGGTTTTGCTTTATTTTCCATGTGTTTCTTTTTATGGTATTATTAAAATATTCCTTTCATTTAATTAATGCATGCTGGCTAGATTTGAAGGATAACTATTACACATTTGATATTCTTCTCTGTAAATGCATTTTTATTATATGAAGTAATTTGTTAAAGAAATGCACAGTCCTCTTTGCCTTACTTTTCAACAGTGTGATTGTATTGCATTATTATATACATAGTCTGTTCGCTTTTCTGTCTTTTGGCTATTACATTTTTTTGTTTGTTTTTGAATTATGAAAGGTAATCCAGGCGCCATGGCTGATGCCTGTAATCCCAGCACTTATAGGTGGTGGAGGTGAGAGGACTGCCTGAGTTCGGGGCTTTGAGACCAGCCTGGACAACTTGGCGAGACCTCATCTCTACAATAAATAAAACTTTAAAAAAAAGTTAGCCGGGTGTAGTGGTGCACACATGTGATTCCAGCTATTTAGAAGGCGGAGTAGGAAGGATCACCTGAGCCCAGCATGTCAAGGCTGTGGTGGCTCTGAGTGTGCCACCACACTCCACCCTGGGCAGAGCGAGACTACTACTCAAAAAGAAAAAAAAGGAAGGTGGTAGATTTATTAAAGGAAAGATACATTGTAAAGGGCACATTGGGCAGTCAGCAGCGAGAGTGTCCACTATGTACTGCTGGGCTGTTAAATTTTTGACCACCAATACCAAAACCAGTACCAAAGTAAAATAAAACGAATTGTCATCTCTCAAAAGACTGTTCTTCGGATTAGTAATTAAGATGTCAGAGGCCATTATTTTTAAACTGACCATTTGTAACTGAAATCGAGACATGAAATATTTTTCTGTGAATGCACCATTTGACTTTAAAAGTTGTAGCCATAGCCGGGTGTGGTGACTCACACTTGTAATCCTAGCACTCTGGGAGGCCATGGTGAGGGGATTGCCTGAATCCAGGAGTTCACAACCAGTCTGGGCAATTTGGTAAGACATTATCTCTACAATAAATCAAAACATTAGCTGGGCATGGTGGTGTGTGCCTGTAGTTCCAGTTACTTGGAAGGGAGGCAGAAGGATTGACCTACTGAGCACAGCAGGTCTAGGCTGCAGTAGCTGTAATTGTGCCACGCCACTCCAGTGAGACCTAGACTCAAAAAAAAAAAAATTGTAGACATTTTAGTGTTTTTGCATGAAGAACTTGAATGGCCTACTACCCACCCAGATGATACTCCTACTTAATTCTTCTAAGCTGACTTTTTTTTTGGAATTGGAGTCTCACTCTGTCTCTCAGGCTGGAGTACAGTGGCACGCTCATGGCCACCCTAGCTTCTTCTATCTGCTGGACTCTGGCGATCCTTCTGCCTCAGGCTTCCAAGTAGCCAGAACTACAGGCACGTGCAACCACGCCCAGCTAATTTTGTGTTTAGTGTAGAGACGCGGGCTCAGGCAATCCCAAAGTGCTAGGATTACAGGCTGAGCCACCAAGTCTGGCCTTTTTTTTCTTTTCTTTGTGTTGGAGTCTCACTCGGTTGCCCAGGCTGGAGTGCAGTGGCACACTCAAGGCCACCCTAGCTTCTACATGCTGGGCTCTGGCAATCCTTACGCCTCAGCCTTCCAAGTAGCTGGAACTACAGGCATGTCCTACCATCCCCAGCTAGTTTTTTTTAATTTTATTGTAGAGATGAGGTCTTGCCAAGTTGCCCAGGCTGGTCTCGAACCCGTGGGCTCAGGGAATCCTCTCACCTTGGCCTCCCAAAGTGCTGGGATTATAGGTGTGAGCTACTGCGCCTGGCCAGGAAGTAAGTTTTTGGAGGGAGACGTTCTCGGGGTAAAAATAGGCTTCAGGCTGGACACGATGGAAAAAAAAATCAAAAATTATCCAGGCGTGGTGGCGCATCCCTGTAGTTCCAGCTACTTGGAAGGCTGAGGCGGAAGAATCGCCTGAGCCCAGTAGGTAGAGGCTGCGGTGGTTATGAGCATGCCACTCACTCCAGCCTGGGTGACAGAGTGATTCCAACTAAAAAAGAAAAAAAGAAGAAGAAGAAAAATAGGCTTCAGGCAGAGGATTCAGGGCAGTGTGATGGTACTAGGTTAACTGTGCTGAGGGGCAGTAATGAGGGATCTATTTTTTTAAAAAAATCAGAAAATCTCAGAATTAAATGTCTGAAAGCTTTTGCCTAAGACTAGTTTGGGACCCAGCAAAGATAAAATGTATTTTCCTTCTTCCTGGTTCATACAATAGAAAGAGCCATTCTGTCACAAGAATTCTGACTTGCATGAAACCTAAACCCCACTTAAAATATTGGAAACTGAGGCCAATGCATGCTCCTGTCATGCCAACTACTCAAGAGCCAGGGTCACTTGAGGCCAGGAGTTCAAGGCCAGTTTGGTCAACATAGTAAGATCCTGTCTTAAAATGTATTTGTGTATATTAGAAACTGAAAAACAGTTTTCCTTATAAATGACCTATTGAAACATGGCCTATTTATAAATTGAGGACTGCCTTTACTGTTGTTTGGTTTATTTTCATTAAAAAGCAAGTTATCAGCCGGGCTCGGTGGCTCAGCCTGTAATCCCGGCTTTGGGAGGCTGAGGTGAGTGGGTTGCCTGAGCCCGTGGGTTCGAGACCCGCCTGGGCAACTTAGTGAGACCTCATCTCTACAATAAATCAAAAACATTAGCCGGGCGTGGTAGCATGCACCTGTAGTTCCATCTACTTGGAAGGCTAAGGCGGAAGGATCGCCAGAGCCCAGCAGGTCGAGGCTGCAGTGGCTGGGAGCGGCCACTTCACTCTAGTCTGGGTGACAGAATGAGACTCCAACTAAAAAAAAACAAAACAAAAAAAGCACTTATCAACCGCCTGGGCAACATAGTGAGACTTCGCCTCTACAAAAAGATTTAAAAATTGGCTGGGTGGGCCAGGCATGGTGGCTCATGCCTATAATCCCAACACCTTGGGAGGCCACTGAGGCAAGAGGATCGCCTGAGCCTGTGGGTTCGAGACCCGCTTGGGCAACTTGGCAAGACCTCATCTCTACAATAAATCAAACAATTAGCTGGGTGTGGTAACGCGTGCCTGTATTTCTAGCTACTTGGAATGCTGAGGAAGATGGATAGCCTAAGCCCAGCAAGTTGAGGCTGCGGTGGCTGAGTATGCCACTACACTCCAACCTGGATGACAGAGTGAGAATCCGACTCAAAAAAAAAAACCATTGCTCAAGTTTTTCATAATTTTAATTTTAATGTTGGGAGTCTTTTTGTTTTCTTGGGTTTTATTGTTTGTTTGTTTTTTTAAGAGACAGGGTCTCACTGTCTTGCCCAGGCTGGAGGAGCACAGTGGCTGACCACAGTCACCATCGTAGTGCACTAAGCCTCAAACTCCTGGGCTGCCCTCTTCAACCTCAGCCTCACATGTAGTTGAGACCATGGGCACCTGGCTGAGGAGTTTAGTTTAGACTTTTTTTTAATAAATGTATAAAAATATATGCTTATATAATTTGCATTATAGATTATTTTACTTTTAATAGTTGTATATTAATATTAGATTTAGATCTTTTTTCTTCAGAGTCTTTTTAATAAAGATACCCTTTGGAATAATAAGATTATATTAAAGTCACTTATTGTGCTGAAACCTATTAAAGATTGTATTTGGCTGGCCATGGTGGCTTACGCCTATAATCCCAGCACTTTGGGAGGCCGAGGTGAGAGGATTGCCTGAGTTCATGGGTTCGAGACCAGCCCGGGCAATTTGGTGAGACCTCATCTCTCCAGTAAATCAAAAAATTGGCCAGGTGTGGTGGTACACACCTGGGGTTCCAGCTACTTAGAAGGCTGAGGTGGATAGATCACCTGAGCCCAGCAGGTCATGGCTCCAGTGGCCGGGATCATGCCACTGCACTTCAGCCTGAGCAATAGAGTGAGACTCTGGCTCCAAAAAAAAAAAAGGATCAGGCTCAGTGGCTCAGCCTGTAATCGCTGGAGCCCAGCAGGTCAGTGCTGGGTTAGCCCTGGATGTTTATGCCACTGCACTCCACCTGGGTGAAGGAGTGAGATTCCAACTCAAAAAAATAAAATATAAAAATACATAAACATTGTATTTTGGAACCATGCAAGAAATACTGCATGGTTTGTATAAACACATAAAAGTGAATACTAAGTTATAAGCAGAATTCTCATTATTCTAGTCCAATTAATAAGTACTATTATATTGAACATTTCATGGAAGATGTCCACCATGAAGTGTCCAGTATGGAGTATTGTTCCTTTGCAGAACACTTCTTAACTGATAATATACTTTGTAAGTTAAAGTTAATTGAATGCTCAGACTTGAGGGGTTTGATTTTAAGAGTTACTGAAGAAATGCAGAAGTCTTATTAACTGTAAAGCTAATAGAACATGAAGAGTATGGCAATCTGAATATTCCAGAAAGGCCTAACACCCCGTATGCTTCTCTCTCTCTCGTTCAGTGACTACGCTGCAGCTGAAGGAGGAGTTACTGGATGGAGAGGATTATAATTTCCTCCAGGGAGCGTCTGATCAGGAAAGCAATGGCTCTGCCAATTTCTACATCAAACAAGAGCCATGACACGGCTCCAGCTGAGGGCGAGAGGGGAAGGATTTTACACAGGACTGATTTCTAACCGATCCGGCTGTACAGGGGGCCCTTCTACTGGGACATTTTGCTAAATACAGACAATTTCAGTTCCAGATTTTTCAGATGGGTGGGGAAACTATTTTAGTCGGGGGGGAAATTTTTCAGTTTATAAAGATGGACAATTTTTGTGTTGTATTTGAAGCTTTTGAAAGAATTTTGTAATATTTTCCAAGTTTGGATTTATGTGCATTGTTAACAAGAACTGAAATTCTAACTTTTTTGGTAAGATTAAAGTTTAGGTGCAGGATTGAAGGAAATGTTTTAAGAAGGTTATAGCTGTAAATGCAAATGAACTGTCATTACAAATGAACCTTTTTGGTACCTGTTGGGAGATTTTGGGATTTTAAAGTTAGGCCAGTCACATCTCCAGCTTCTTTTGCTGCAGAAATATGCAACTGAACCCCTCCTGGAGGGTTCATCACCACATAGACCATGAAAGGGGTCATTAATTCTGCTTGTTGGCATTTTATTGCAGCCCATTTTAAATGTTTGTACAGAAATGTTTTTCATTCTGTGAAAATTTATTTGGAGTTCTAGATGAAACTGGAAGAACTCTAGATACTTTTCTATGTTCTCTTTTAATTAAAAAAAGAAAAAAATGACTAAAATTATCCTAACACTAAAGTGTTAAACTGGAATGGTTGACAAGATACACAGGATCTCAGTCTACATGCCAAGGGGTTGGAGAAAATGCAATATTGTCCTAAGTTTATTTTATTTTACTTTCTAAAAAAATACCCCACAAAAGGTATTCTGATCAGTTCTCAGCCATTTCCCTCCAGTCAACAACTTGGTATGTCCACACCCCAAAACAGGTGTTCTGTGTTACCAGGAGAATCAAATTGACAGTTGTTCAAAGCCAGAATAAGATTTCAAAATCATTCCAGCTCAGCTTTTAACTATCCTAGATTTGTTAGAAAACTAATTTGAAAGAGAATTTAATTTTCTTGAAATTCCATATATATATGAATTATCAGAATTTATTTTAATAATGACTGATTTGGACCATTTCAAACATTCCCTGTTTAAAATTCACATGGCTTCCTTTTAAGAAAAGGATCCAAGGGTACATAGGTGAAAGGTTTGCTCTCTGTGTTTTCTAACTTTCTACTGAGTTGTGACTGAATGAGAGCGCTCTAGCGTTTACCAGTGAGGTTCATAAACTCAACTCTCAGGAATTAATTGCATCTGTTCTAGAAGTGCTTCTGGGTCTTAGCCTGGCCACTTCAGAGTGGTAATGACCATCTCCTCTGGAATATAGGTCGGGCTAATTAGAAATTAATCAAAATGATTAACCTCTAAAGTCCGTCAGCCTATGGAATGCTTTAAAAAAAGTTCATGGAAAAGCCCCAGGAGACCATTTTAGCTAAGATTTTTGTTTGAATTTTAAAATGCATAGAACGTTAAAAACCAGCAATTTATTTTCTAAAATATTGTTCTACTTTTGGGAATAATAGCATTGGTAATACGCACAGGTTTACCTCATTCTATGCAAGAGGGGTTAATAACATAAGGTTTTGTAATAGCTACTGGAAGTAAGATTTGTTACTTTATAGTGTAAGAATGTATGGAATCGCATGTCACCATTTCTTAATACTGACTCTTTAGGGGCATAAATGCAGAATCACATCAACGCAAGTTGATTGATGCTCATGTGTCAAATATATGTGAATTCAGCTGTCCAATTACTGGATATTTATCTTAAACAACATTGCTGAGAGGGACCTACTGTAAATGTGACATCCTCACACTTCCCAAATCTATCACTTTGAAGACTCTTCCCGTAAACCTAAAGCCTAGAAGCGTCCACAGCAAGGGTTACCGCAGTGTTTATTCTCAGGTTCACGGAACTGAACCCAGGACTCTGACTCCACGACCCGGGCACACGCAGCCTGTGGTTCGGTGTACTCTACCAGTCCCGTGGGCTTGGGGGCTCCGCGGGGAACTGAATAAACCAGGAGAGAGCTGATTCGGAGCCTAACAGTCCTGGTTATCAGTTCTGTGAAAGCTCATCTGTAGCCAGGTTTTATAAGCTTCCAGTCCTACAGCAAAGCCAGGCGCTGAGTGTTTTAGAGTTTCCCACCTGTTCATGAAGTGTTGCGTCTTGATCCTGTGGCCAGCAGGTCAAGGTTGGTAAGCACTGTCTGCAGTCTCACACAACCGGAAGCCCTCTTCGTTGTTCATACTCTAACTCCTCCTGCTGCAGAACAGAACAGAAGTCAGCGCAGAGGAGATTTCTGTCTTAGCCATAACTCCAAGTGTACAACTCAGTAGCCCCATTCTCTCTTACGGTTCAAAATGTACTGCTGACCTTGGGTTTGTTTCTGGGTTCTTTGTTTGTTTTTGTTTTTTTTTTTTACATGTTAGGATTATTTGAGGACTTTTGGTAGTTTAAACTCTTTAACCTTTTCCTTGCTGTGTATGAGGAAAGCTAAAGCTGTTATCAACTTCTTATTCTATGGATACTAACACGGGTTTTCAGTGTTTGTTTGTTTTTATTATTATTAATTTTGCGTGATGTGAATGCCCTCTCCCATCAATATTTGTATTATGGTGCTATATATTGGTAATGATCCTTTAATATTGGGAAGGGATTTTAAAAATACTGTGATTAAACTGGGTTTCTTCCTTTGATTTTCATATTTTAAATAAAGCCACAGTCATTTATACAAAAGTATCTGTCCCTGGGCAAATCTTTTGAGGACAGAGGTCAAAGTAAACTGCATAAGGTTTTTACATCATTTCTGTATGTATTTGATATATAGATCAATATCTGTACAAATTTAATCTTTTATTTTCTTGGTAACTCGTGATCATTGAGAAAGTGTTTGAAACTTTCTCATGAAGTGTATATATATAAAATGGCGTGAAAAATTCCTTTGGAGAAATTTATGTTCCTTTCATTTTTACCAAATTGCAAATTTTCAGCATGGATGTGAAAAGCATTAAAATTATAACTTTGTGTACAAGATGAAAATAATTCACTAAATTTGCCCTTTTTTTACACAAAATAAAATGTTAAAGTTAAACCGTCCGTGAGCATTTCTCTCGTGTGCTTTGGTTTGTGTTGGTTTTTGTCTCATGCCTTCTGTAAGCAGCTGGAGGCCCCTCTGAAAGCTGGCGGGTTCCTTCTTCAAGGGATCGGTGATCGCCAAGGCGTACGGCAAGTGCAAGAGTGACATGAGGAGGATGTCGCGGCCAGCCGGGAGGGAGCACAGAGAACGGTTGCAACAGGGACAAGGTTGCGTTGGAGCTGGGGTCCGGGGGTTGGGGTGGGGGCACCACTGGCGCCAAGTGAGTGGGGCCGTGGGTGGGGACAGTAAATCACGCTAGCCAGGAATCGGGCTTGGCATGCCTAGTGGGAAACTTTTTCTTTTGAGTTGGAGTCTCACTCTGTCGCCCAGGCTGGAATGCAGGGCACGCTCACGGCCACTGCAGCCTCGACCTGCCAGACTCGGGCAATCCTTCTGCCTCAGCCTTCCAAGTAGCTGGAACTACAGGTGCATGCCACCACGCCCGGCTAATTTTTTTATTGTAGAGGTCTCGCCAGGTTGCTCAGGCTGGTCTCAAACCCCTGAGCTCAGGCAATCCTTCCGCCTGGGCCTCCCAAAGTGCTGGGATTACGGACATGAGCCATCATGCCCAGCCACCTTTTTTTTAAAACTCCATTAACCTCAGCATCAAAGTGTTTTTCTCGTTTTGAGAGAGTCTCACTCTCGCTCTGTCACCCAGGCTGCATGCAGTGACATGATCAGAGCTCACTGCAGCCTTGACCTCCTGGGCTCAGATGATCCTCCTGAGTAGCTAGGACTACAGGCGTGCACCACCACACTGGCTAATTTTATTTTTGAAGAGATAGGATCATTGCTCTCTTGCCCAGGCTGGTCCTGAACTCAAGCAATCCTCCCGCCTCAATCTCCCAAGGTGGTGGGATTACAGCAAAGATAGGATGTAAAAAAAGTGTCCCAGGCAGCTTTTGCAGCTTACATTAAAAGAGAATGCAAAGAAGCTCTTGGTTAGCAACAGCTGGCTCTTTGGAAAAACATTCAACTTTCACTCAAAAGCCCTTTCTAGAGAATTTGATGAATCGGGAAAGAATATCACAGTAATGAGACAGACTGGATCTCTTTCAGGGGCTAATTTCACACTTTAGAAAAAACAATGCATTCCAAGAAAAAACAAGAACCTTATTTCTGCCCTGCTTTCTACCTTAAATGGCTTGAACAGTTGTCTCCTAAACTGGAATCCCACATTAGCACTCACTCAATACCCCTTGAGCCTTGCTAAATATATCCCTTTAAACAGTTGCATGCCTCTTGGGAAACTGGATTCCTGGTGTAAGTTATTTTACCCTGATTTAAGAGTAACCAGTGTCTCCCCAAAACAAGTAACTTTTTAGCACTGTGTTGCTTATCCAGCCTTGTGGGATGGAACGGCTCAGTGATTTCTTTTTTATAGCCAGCTACTACAACTAAAATCATCCTTTCTGGACTGTTAGGAATTCCAAACCCTACAAGCAGGCCAAAATGGGGTTTGCCCTTTGACAGCGAACAGACAATGTAAAGATGGGGCCTTTTAAATAATGCACTGACTATGTGTGTTTAAGTTCATGGAAGATTCTGAATGAGTTCCCACTTGCACACACCTAGCTGGTATAGGATCAGGTCCTAAATCCAACCTTACTCCAGAGGCAGTACTTTTAATCTCACCA
>NW_007258500.1:142438-144265 GCF_000164805.1 Carlito syrichta
TAGAGATGAGGTCTCACTCTGTTGCCCAGGCTGGTGTCGAACTCCTGGCCTCAAGCAATCCCTAGCCTCAGCCTCCACAATTGCTGGGATTACAGGCGTGAGCCACCACACATCCTCACATTTAGTTCTAACAAGTTAAATCCTAACATCCAAAGTCTTCCTCTCAGCTCTCACCACTCCAAATTGACTTCACTTACCCTCCAAACTCACTGTCATGCCACCTGAGTGGGAAGCTGTTTATATAAAGGCAGGAGAGTAAAGTCTGAGGTCAGCTGCTCGTGTTGAAATCTGGCTCCTCCATTCCTGGCTAGTTATGTCACTAGGCTCAGTTTTCTCATTTGTAAAATGGAGACACTAGTGCCAGCCTCCCAAGAGCTGTAAAGACGAATTCATGCATGTGAAGCTCCTGGAACAGCCCTGGCAGTGTAAACACATCCTTAATAGCTGCTAAACCGCACATCAACCAGCATGTGGAAGTCTCACAAGGAAACGCTGAAATGCAGGTCCTCAGGCCCTGCACGATTCTCATTTTAATAATCAAACTTAAACTAGACTTGGTAGCTCACACCTGTAATTCCAACACTTTGGGAGGCAGAGGCGAGAGGATTGCCTGAGCCCACCAGTTTGAGACCAGTCTGGGCAATTTGGTGAGACCTCATCTCTACAATAAATTTAAAAAATCAGCTGGGCATGGTGGTGTGCACCTGTGGTTCCAGCTCCTTGGAGCCTGAAGCAGAAGGATAACCTGAGCCCATCAGGTCAAGGCTGCAGTGGTCATGAGCGTGCCACTACACTCCAGCCTGGGAGACAGAGTGAGCCTCAAACTCAAAAATAAATAATCAAACTTCACTTCTGCTTAACTATGATAAAAGTATTTAGTGTATATAGACATAGATCAACTAGATTAACTTTGAAATTGATAAATACTTTTTTTAAATGTTAAATTTCTTGTCAATTGTTACTTGAAACTAGAATCGTGACACATTTTTGGTAACGAACTGTTATGACTGAAAGGAAATAGCATGGATCTAATACACACAATGAGCGGCCCTCTCAACATTGCCTAAGCCCAGGTGCGGTGGTTCAAGCCTGTAATCCCAGCACTTTGGGAGGCCGAGGCGAGAGGATTGCCTGAGCTCAGGGGTTCGAGACCAGCCTGGGTAACTTGGTGAGACCTCGTCTCTATAATAAATCAAAAAATTAGCCAGACATGGTGGCACACGCCTGTAGTTCCAGCTACCTAGAAGGCTGAGGCGGAAAGATCACCTGAGTCCCGCGGGTGGAGGATGCGGTGGCCATACGCATGCCACTGCACTCCAGCCTGGGCAAGAGTGAGACTCCGCCTCAAAAAAAAAAAATTTGTATGTACCGACCATTAAGCATTAACAAGTGGACTGCTCCATACACTTCATTTCATTGAATCCCACAGCACAGAGGGAGGTTTTATCCCCACTTCACAGATGTCTTCAGGTTTCCATTTCCCAATGAATAACTTGCCCAATTAGTCAGCAAAGATGTATATCTAGAGACTTGATTAGTCTGTTTCATCCTATCAAGTTGCAATAACCCTTTTATAGAAATATACATTTTTAAGCCGGGCTTGGTGGCTCAGCCTGTAATTACTCCCGCGCCTTTGGGAGGCTGAGGTGAGTGGATCGCCTGAGCCCGCGGGTTCAAGAGCCACCTGGGCAACTTGGTGAGACCTCATCTTCACAATAAATCAAAAACGAGCCAGGTGCGGTAGCGTGCGCCTGTAGTTCCAGCTACTTGGAAGGCTGAGGCGGAAGGATCGCCGGAGCCCAGCAGGCCGAGGCTACAGGGGCCGGG
>NW_007258500.1:144285-146453 GCF_000164805.1 Carlito syrichta
TAATCCCAGCACTTTGGGAGGCTGAGGCGAGAGGATTGCCTGAGCTCAGGGGTTCGAGACCAGCCTGGGTAACTTGGCGAGACCTCATCTCTATAATAAATCAAAAAATTAGCCAGATGTGGTGGCGCACGCCTGTAGTTCCAGCTACCTAGAAGGCTGAGGCAGAAAGATCGCCTGAGCCCCACGGGTGGAGGATGCGGTGGCCATATACACGCCACTGCGCTCCAGCCTGGGTGAGCGTAAGACTCCACCTCAAAAAAAAAAAATTTGTATGTACTGACCATTAAGCATTAACAAGTGGGCTGCTTCATGCACTTCATTTCATTGAATCCCACAGCACAGAGGGAGGTTTTATCCCCACTTCACAGATGTCTGCAGGTTTCCATTTCCCAATGAGTAACTTGCCCAATTAGTCAGCAAAGATGTATATCTAGAGACTTGATTAGTCTGTTTCATCCTATCAAGTTGCAATAACCCTTTTATAGAAATATACATTTTTTAGACTATTAGATTTTTAAAAATATTTTATATTAGATGTGGGGGCTCACATGCATATTCATTACATGAACTTATTATATATGGTAGAAACTGGGTCTCAGGTGGCCCATTTTCCAGATAGTGAACATTGTGCCCCATAGGTAGCTTCTAAGCCCTAAGTCCTCTCCTCCCTCATTGGTCTTCCCAGGGTCTATTATTTCCATCTTTGTGACCATTTAGCTCCCATATATGAGTGAGAAAATGCCACGTTTGGTTTTTATAAAAATATATATTTTGGGCTGGGCTCGGTGGCTCAACCTGTAATCCCAGCACTTTGGGAGGCCGAGGCAAGTGGGATTGCCTCAGCCCACAGATTCGAGACCAGCCTGGACAACTTGGCAAGACCTCATCTCTACAATAAATAAAAAATTTGCTAGGCATGGTAGGACATGCCTGTAGTTCCGACTACTTGGAAGGCTGAGGCGGAAGGATCGCCGGAGCCCAGCAGGTTGACACTGGGGTAGCTGTGAGTGTGCCACTGCACTCCAGCCTAGGCAACGAAGTGAGACTCCAACTCAAAAAAAAAAGTATATATGTATACGTATGTGTATATATATATGTATGTGTACATATATATACTTAATATATTTATATATTAAATATTTATTTATTAAAATATGTATATTATTTGTTGTTGTTTCTAGATTTTTTGTTTTTAAGTTCGAGTCTCACTGTTGCCCAGGATAGAGTGCAATGGCACACTCACAGCCACTGCAGCCTCGACCTGCTGGGCTCAGGCAATCCTTCCGCCTCAGCCTTCCAAGTAGCTGGAACTATAGGCACATGCTACCACGCCTGGTTTTTTTATTTAATGGAGAGATGAGGTCTCACCAAGTTGCCCAGGCTGGTCTCAAATGCCTGAGCTCACGCAATCCTCTCGCCTTGCCTCCCAAAGTGCTGGGATTACAGGCTTGAGCCACCACACCCAGCTTTTTTTTTATTTTTTATTTTAAAGATGTGGGGTATAATTCAGGGTCAGGTATACAAATGTCCATTATGCAGGTACTCTTGTTGATGAGGTGTGCCCCCTCCTCCCCTGGCAGTTTCCCACTACTGCCAATCCCTTTCTTATAGTATTATAATTGTTAGAAATACATATACTTTGAGTTGGAGTTTCCATTGGCCAGGCTGGAGTGAATAGCACACTCATGGCCACAGCAGCCTTGCTCGGCTGAGTTCAGACGATCCTTCTGCTTCAGCTTTCCAAGTAGCTGTTACTACAGGTGTGTGCCACCACGTCCAGCTAGAAACATATATTTCTATATTAGCTGACGCAATTAGGATGTTTTATGCCACTTCCTTATTCATTTCCTCAGATATAAAGCTGGCACCACGCTTTCCTCTTCAGCCCTACCATTTGCCCTCCCAGAGTGTCTTGACGTCTCAGAAGGGTCAGGCCATTCATCCCTTGTCAGCAGAATCTAGTTCTGGAAAATGCCAGGGATAGCCAGGGAACCGAGTCCCTTCTTTTGACTTAGTATCAAAAAACCACAAGGACGTGCCCAGTTTCCAAAGGCTTTATTAGTAAACATGCTTCAGAAAAGAAGGACCAAGCCCGATGCTTCCAAGTCAGTGGAATGAAAAGCCATGTCCAGGGACGCATGAAGCGGTGCTGCGGGAGACGGCTGCAG
>NW_007258500.1:146860-149624 GCF_000164805.1 Carlito syrichta
CATCAGCCCTGCCACTCAGGACCACTAGGTAAAGGGCAGCCACTGGGACAAAGGCTGATCTTAACTCCCAGCACACACCCAGAGACCCACCAGTGGCATGCTTATCAGCTCACCCCAGCATACAGCCCTATAGTAAAAACTCCATCTCAAACATACTGCCAGAGAAAAGCCCACCCAACTCAGGAACTTCCCAGTCTAGCTGAGACAGAGAGAAACAAGAAGACCAAAAAATCCTTAGGCAGGCACGAACACTGAGAAGAGGCAGTGAAGAAGGGTAGGGACAAGTGGTCCCACTGGAAGAGGATCAGTGAGAGGGGCATCCCAGAACACACCTAGAGACCAGGCACGGTGGCTCATGCCTGCAATCCCAGCACTTTGGGAGGTGGACACGAGAGGATTGCCTGAGCCCAGGAGTTTGAGATCAGCCTGGGGAACTTGGTGAGATCTCGTCTCTATAAGAGGCTGTAGCAGAAGGGTGCCCTGAGCCCAGCAGGTCAAGGCTATGGTGGCCCTAAGCGTGTTACTGCACTCCAGCCTAGGAGACGGCGTGAAACTATGCTTTAAAAAAAAAAAAAAGACAGCCACAGCAAGAGATGGCAGATGGCAGAGAGTGACACAAGAGGGAAAGTATTCCAGGAAGGAGCAGAAGGAAGAAGCCACACTGGGGGACCAGGAATTAGGTCTACTTTCTCAACTTCAGGGCTTTCCTATGAAGCTCTCTACTTCCATTCTCCTTTCCCAGAATGTCGGGTTTTGTCTTTCAGGTGCTGCTCTCATCTGTGACTGGCCCACCCATCCATTTGGCCATCAGGGTGGTAACAGACAGACCCCAACACAATGGCAACAGTCATGTGACTGACCCTCCCACCTGCCTGAGGTCCATCATCTGTGATGACAGTACGGGAACTTAATTGTCCCCTTAATTGTCCCTTTGTTGATGCTGTAAAACAGACCACCATCCACCACCATCCGTAAAACAGACCACCATCCTTATCAGCCTGTCCCCATCAAAGGAAAGGTTTAGAAAGCATTTAACCTCAAGCAGCAGTGGCCATGCTTCTATTAAGCCCTGGCCCAGTCATGTGGCTCTTTGAGCTCTGGCTGGGCCAAGTTTTCCTAAGCTTTGACCCCCTCCCCTACCTTGGGGAAGTGAATCTTTTCTCTCTCTCTCACTAATATACTTTCTAAATAAATTCTATTTTCCAACCTAATTTCTATGCCATTCTTTGTATCTTACTCGCAGCACCGATCACAGAATCCAGAGTCTGACCTAACACTTTTCCCTCCTGATTGGACACTGACACCATCCAGAAGAAATTGTTTCATTTCTAACATGGGATTATTGAACTTTTGCTTCATGTTCTAAATTTTTCATGAGAAAATTAAGTTTTGTTTTTTTTTTTAATCTAGGAAACATGAAGGCCTGAAACACCTGTCAAAAGGAAGCAATGAGCCAGGCGCCCCAGTTCACATCTATAATCCCAGCACTTTGGGGGGCAGAGGCAAGAGGATTGCCTGAGTCCAGGGGTTCAAGACCAGCTTAGGCAACTTGGTAAGACCTTGTCTCTACAAGAAATTTTTTTTTTTGAGTTGGAGTCTCACTCTGTCACCCAGACTGGAGTGCAGAGGCATGCTCCTGGCCACCACAGCCTCGACCTGCTGGGCTCTGGTGATCCTTCTGCCTCAGCCTTCCAAGTAGCTGGAACTACAGGCATGCACTACCACACCTGGCTAAATTTTTTTGTTTTAATTTACTGTAGAGACGAGGTCTCGCCAAGTTTCCCGGGCTGGTCTCAAACTGGTGGGCTCAGGCAATCCACTCGCCTCAGCCTCCCAAAGTGCTGGGATTACAGGCTGAGCCACCGAGCCCAGCCTCTACAAGAAATTTTTTTAAAAATTAGCCAGGTGTGGTGGCGCACGCCTGTGGTTCCAGCTACTTGGAAGACTGAGGCAGAAGGATCACCTGAGGCCAGCAGGTCAAGGCTGCGGTGGCTGTGAGTATGCCACTGCACTCCAGCCTGGGCAACATAGAAAGACTTCGACTCAAGAAGAAAAACAAAGGAAGTAATGAAGCACTCTTCTGAAGGCAGTAAGACTCTAAACCTGGAGAGATTTTCCAAGTATCCTTTTCTCTAAGGCCAGGTTCCCTTTCCTTTCTCCTCCGAAGCCTCTAGTGGCTCAGTTACCAACTGCCCTTTGTAAAACAAGGAATTTAAAGTTGTGGGGGCAGATGTCTAAAAAAGGACCCCTGAAAATCTTCCTTGGAAAAAGTTTCCCCTCAGCCCCCAAGACACTCACCATGGCCACCACCGGTCCGAAATTCTTGTACTTCACCAGCTCAGGGTAGAATGGGCGGTCTTTCAGGTCAATGTAGTGCTGCTTTAGGAGTTCCTCAGAGGCCTGCCATTGGAGAGGGGAGGCCAGTTAGGAGAAAAGCTGGAAAGGCTTAACTATGGCTCCATCTCAAGCCTCTGAACCCCCCATGAACATGGTAGGTTCCCTAAAAGCCCAGTTTTCTATTTTGGCTCGTATGCACATGGCAACCCATGAGACAAATGCCATTTTAGATTGTTCTAATCATAAAGTCCCCTTAAAAAGTCAACAGCGTTAGGGATTTTGTAATTCTAAGAAGCAGATGGTTTGAGGATCTAGATTTAGGGAGTTAAGCACCGGCCGCAAATGAAAGAAACAGGTCAGGTAATATGGTCATGTTACCTCTGCTCTCTACTCACGGTGACCTTTTAAATATTTCAGAGATGACCGA
>NW_007258500.1:150927-151914 GCF_000164805.1 Carlito syrichta
GCGGGACGGGATTCGCCCTCCGCCTGGACGCCCCAGCGGTAAAGCCCCGTCCGTCCCAAGTCCGGTTCCTCCGGGCTTAAGCTGGACTCCTCCTCCCCGTCGTGCACCCAGTTCTGATCCTGCCTACCCCTGAAATCCCGCCTTGCTCTCCTCGCCCCTCTGCTCGCACCCTGGTTAAGTCCTCAGCCTCCCAAAGGGGCTTCGACCCACCTCTCCGGGAGCACTCGGAGCCTCGCTCAGCAAACGGCCGTTTGCTTTGACGACTCCCTCGCAGGCAGGACGGCGTGCACACGCCTTAGCAGGACCCTTTTCACGGTAGGCCCTGCCGCCAGGCTGCCTGTCTCCCCACCTGCTCTTCCCCCGGAAATGGGATTCCCGCCCACCCAGCACTGTGTGGCCAAGTGATCCAGGTCAAGCTCTAACGTTTTAGATTCTCCCATAATGATCAATCCCGTCATGGACTTGCAGATAACTCCTCGGTCCTATGTGCCTGGCAAACCAGCCCCCCTCGGTGGTGCCCAGCTTCCCTGAGCCAGCAGGCCCCTCCCCTCACCTGCCCAGCACTTATGCCCACCTGAGATCAGGACTGAGCTGGCCAGAGCAATCACGCTGTCACCCAGTTGGTCCTAGCAGCATAGATCACCAGCACTGGGCAGACTGACAATCCAGGCCTTTATCGCACCTTCTCTGCTTTCCAAACTTCTAGTACAGAGCACTATCCTACAATAGGTTGGCAAGGACTGTCACATGCTGGAGCAATACTTCCTTTGGCCTCAATCTGAAACTTTTTTTTTTTTTGAGTTGGAGTCTCACTGTGTCACCCAGGCTGGAGTGTAGTGGCATGTTCTCGGTCACCGCAGCCTCGACCTGCTGGGATCAGGCAATCCTTCCACCTCAGCCTTCCAAGTGCTGGGAATACAGGCGCATGAGACCACACCCAGTTAATTTTTTGATTTATTGTAGAGATGAGGTCTCACCAAGTTGCCC
>NW_007258501.1:0-3185 GCF_000164805.1 Carlito syrichta
GTGCCTACTTTATTTAGGCGAATTATTATGTGTTTAAGCATTGATCTTCTCATTTGTTGTCTTGCAGGGGTTCTCTGAATCTCTTGTGTTTGAATTTTTGCATCACTGATTAGATAAGGGAAGTTTTCTTGAATGATCTCATGGAAAGTTTGTTCCAATGTGGTCTCTATTTCTCTTTCTGCCTCAGGGAGTCCGATCACTCTTAGGTTAGGCCTCTTGAGGTAGTCACTCATCTCTTGAAGGTTTTGTTATGTCTTTTTGAGCTTGTTTTCTGTGTTTTTAAGAGTTTGGGTTATTTCTATATTTTGGTCCTCACACTCTGAGATTCTTTCTTCTGCTTGGGTAATTCTGCTTTCCATGCTTATCAATTTGTTATTTATTTCATTCACAGTATTCTTTATTACTGTTATCTCAGATATCATCTCCTTCCTAGTTTCTTCTTGTGTCTCCTCAATTCTTTTTTTTTTTTTTTTTTTTGTTTTTTTTTGTTTTTTTTTTGAGTTGGAGTCTCACTCTGTCGCCCAGACTGGAGTGCAGTGGCCGCTCCCGGCCACCGCAGCCTCGGCCTGCTGGGCTCCGGCGATCCTTCCGCCTCAGCCTTCCGAGTAGCCGGAATTACAGGCACGCGCTACCATGCCCTATCAATTCTTTTTAATCTCTCCATTATTGTTTTGACATCTACATTTGCAGTTTGAGACCCTTCATTCTGGGGGCTTTTCATTGTTTGCTTTCCAAAGTCAGATTTCTCAGTAACTGCTCTGCCAGGCATCTGGGAGAGACCCATACTCTTCTTTTGGTTTTTCTTCATTTTTGTAGATTTTTCTCCCTCTCCCCCTTTCCCTCCCCTTCTTCAATTCTGTTTTTGAGGGAAGGTGAGGTTGCTTTTATTTCTCTTCTGCAATGTCCTGTTCTTCCTTATGAGAGTTTTCCGGCTTTGTTCCCTTTTACCTCTGCTTTACAGTCTGTCTATTCAGCACTATGTAGTCTTGGTCCCATCCATATCCATTCATCTTCAAGATTCCTGCGGACAGTGCAAACTCCTGCAAAGACCTTGCCATATACATCTCATCATCTATTTCTGCATCTCCTATGCACTGAAATTTAAATTCATTTAAGGAATCTGCAAACTTCCACTTTGCTGAAAACAAACTTGAGCACGCCAATGAGGGACTTCCCGTCCTTGACGAATTTGTGGTCTTGTCCAGCTCCGCTTCCTGCGACTTGAGCGTCTCTCGGAAGTGTGGGCTGTGGAGCAGCAGTCACTGAACTGGAGCACAGGGAGCCCTATGGTGCCTGAGGTCTCAGGCCATGGCCGCCGGCTGTTTCCCGCCTTGAGAGCTCATGCAGCGGGACCCCGGTGGTTCCTCCTTCACCCACCACTCCCCCCGCAACGTCCGAGGGCACGCGTGACTCCCGACCCGGCCGGCGGGTGCCCTGAGCTCATGAAACGGGGCGGCGGGCGAGCGGGAATCGTGGCAGTGGACCCGCAGCGATGCCAGTAAGCCAGCGAGCAGGCAACCAAGTGGGCCGGCTCCTCCCCGCCTCTTTCGCCTGCTCACTATCCCGCAACCTGGAGTACCCACACTAATGTTTTTATTTGCATAGTATGTTTCAGTAGTTAGAAACCTATCATGTATATTATCTGACTGGCCCTCCTTGCACTGCCAGGTGATATGTGAGGGGACTGGCACGATCTCCATTATCGATCTGACAAGACTCATGCGTGAGAACCATATGGCAATATGTAAACTAAGAACTATAGTTTGGATTATAAGATAAGATCCTTCTCTTATTCCTGAGGTGTTAGCGTTCATGTGTGGACCTGAAGGAATGGAACACAGGACAGATATCTTCCAACAGGGAAGAGAGAAGAATCGATCCAGAGCGGTGCTTCTCAAGAGGTATTCGTGGGATGTTTAAAGGTATATTCACGAGTGTTACGTGAAGAAACTGGAGCCATCTTCAAATGTGGTTGGAAAACACCAGGTTTAACTGTATTATTTTTTAACAATAGTGCTGTTCAGGGTTTGACAAAGTAATGTGCATTTGCTGTCTCTAAGAGGAGTATAAAACATAAAGAATCTCCTGTGCTTTTTTTGGCACGTCTTCAGGGATATCTCTCAGAATTTGGTAAGGTTTGGTAAAATGACTTTTGTTTGGTCACTGTGACCATTACTCTGCCCTTGTAGCATGATAGCAGCCATGAACAATCGGTTTAAGAAATGAGCATGGCTGTGTTCCAATAATACTTTAGGAACACTGAAATTTGAATTTTCTATAATGGTCATGTGTCATGAAATAGTCTCTTTTTTAAATTGTTTTTTTAATTTTTTAAGTGTTAAAACCATTCTGAGCTCTTGGGCTGTTAAAAAAAAAAAAACTGCCAGCAGGCTGGGTTCTAAAATTTTTAAAAATGTTCCATAGGAAGGACTGGCTTCAGGATGTGAGGGCTGCAGAGACAGGCATGAATCTGGAGACGTATGTGGCTTGGGAAAGAGTGGGGTTGTGGGTGAAGGCTGGCTTTGCTGCCCTAAGAATTTAGCCCAAGGCTCAGCACTGCTGTGCAGTGTAACTTGGTGAGAACATCCGTTTATCTCAGCTTCGTGTATTTAGCCTGAACTATTTACCTGTGGCAGCAATGTTTGGGGTAAAACAAACACACAACTTTTAGTCAAAATCAGTGACCCAAACAACAGATGCAAGATGGCTCATTGACTTTCTTATCTGAAGAAACTTTGCCAACCCTCATTTGCCATCTTTCTCCTTAGTGAACCCTCATCTCTTCTGTCAAACGCCCTTTTGGACACCAGGCAAGTATTTTGAGGATCTTGAGGTTATCACACTGTAAATATCACTCATTTATTTCAAGGCAATCTTTGAAACAAAAGGAGCCTGTCGTTAGCCATCATTTCTACTCCTTCCCAAGGAAAGGGTGCGGAAACTTAGAAACTCTTGAATCAGCAACTCGTCTTATTCATCATTTCCACACCTGTGCCTCGCTTGTCAAAGTACAGGCTTGACAGGGTCGAGGATGGGAAAGGCAGAGATGCATTTTCCCCTCTGAAACTCGCTTCCACCTCTCCCCAGAGGCAAATAGTTTAAATAGTATTTTCCCAAAAATAGGCATTTGTCTTTTAAAATTATTTTTTCTTATTGAAAAAGTAACAAATGCTCATAGAAGAGAC
>NW_007258502.1:0-2791 GCF_000164805.1 Carlito syrichta
AGCCTTACAATATGGTTACAATGACATTTTGAGACCCTATTTTTGAAGATTTGAAAGAGAAACTGCAACATAACAAAAAAGCAACATAAAGTTTATTTGAAAAGTTAATAAAGTTCCAATGCACCATTTTAACAGTAATTTTAAAAGACATTTGTAACTGTAACATTTCAGTAAGATAACTGAGAAACCTCAGAGTGAATCGGACTAATATAGTTTCTTCTTTCGTTGCCTTTAAATGCATTTATTAACTGATGCAAGGGAAAATTCAGGTAAAATATAATTGGTTATGAAGCAAAAACAATAAAGATGAGAGATATAATCAAGAGTAATTATTCTGCCGTCAAAAGCAAATGGTAGCAAAAATAAATTCAGATACTACCAAAAGCACAAATAAATAAATAATAAACAGATAAGTCACATACCAGCTGCTATTATCTCTGCACGGTGAGTTAAGGAGGTTTTTGGATTTTCCCCTTCTTTGTTTTTTTTTTATATTTCTTCTCTGTCTGTCTCTTTGAAAGTCTCTTCTATGAGCATTTGTTACTTTTTCAATAAGAAAAAATAATTTTAAAGGACAAATGCCTATTTTTGGGAAAATACTATTTAAACTATTTGCCTCTGGGGAGAGGTGGAAGCGAGTTTCAGAGGGGAAAATGCATCTCTGCCTTTCCCATCCTCCACCCTGTCAAGCCTGTACTTTGACAAGCGAGGCACAGGTGTGGAAATGATGAATAAGACGAGTTGCTGATTCAAGAGTTTCTAAGTTTCCGCACCCTTTCCTTGGAAGGAGTAGAAATGATGGCTAACGACAGGTTCCTTTTGTTTCAAAGATTGCCTTGAAATAAATGAGTGATATTTACAGTGTGATAACCTCAAGATCCTCAAAATACTTGCCTGGTGTCCAAAAGGGCGTTTGACAGAAGAGATGAGGGCTCACTAAGGAGAAAGATGGCAAATGAGGGTTGGCAAAGTTTCTTCAGATAAGAAAGTCAATGAGCCATCTTGCATCTGTTGTTTGGGTCACTGATTTTGACTAAAAGTTGTGTGTTTGTTTTACCCCAAACATTGCTGCCACAGGTAAATAGTTCAGGCTAAATACACGAAGCTGAGATAAATGGATGTTCTCACCAAGTTACACTGCACAGCAGTGCTGAGCCTTGGGCTAAATTCTTAGGGCAGCAAAGCCAGCCTTCACCCACACCCCCACTCTTTCCCAAGCCACATACGTCTCCAGATTCATGCCTGTCTCTGCAGTCCTCACATCCTGAAGCCAGTCCTTCCTATGGAACATTTTTAAAAATTTTAGAACCCAGCCTGCTGGCAGTTTTTTTTTTAACAGCCCAAGAGCTCAGAATGGTTTTAACACTTAAAAAATTAAAAAAACAATTTAAAAAAGAGACTATTTCATGACACATGACCATTATAGAAAATTCAAATTTCAGTGTTCCTAAAGTATTATTGGAACACAGCCATGCTCATTTTTTAAACCTATTGTTCATGGCTGCTATCATGCTACAAGGGCAGAGTGGTGGTCACAGTGACCAAACAAAAGTCATTTTGCCAAACCTTACCAAATTCTGAGAGATATCCCTAAAGACGTGCCCAAAAAAGCACAGGAGATTCTTTATGTTTTATCCTCCTCTTAGAGACAGCAAATGCACATTACTTTGTCAAACCCTGAACAGCACTATTGTTAAAAAATAATACAGTTAAACCTGGTGTTTTCCAACCACATTTGAAGATGGCTCCAGTTTCTTCACGTAACACTCGTGAATATACCTTTAAACATCCCACGAATACCTCTTGAGAAGCACCGCTCTGGATCGATTCTTCTCTCTTCCCTGTTGGAAGATATCTGTCCTGTGTTCCATTCCTTCAGGTCCACACATGAACGCTAACACCTCAGGAATAAGAGAAGGATCTTATCTTATAATCCAAACTATAGTTCTTAGTTTACATATTGCCATACGGTTCTCACGCATGAGTCTTCCTCAGATCGATAATGGAGATCGTGCCAGTCCCCTCACATATCACCTGGCAGTGCAAGGAGGGCCAGTCAGATAACATACATGGTAGGTTTCTAACTACTGAAACATACTATGCAAATAAAAACAACAGTGAGGGTACTCCAGGTTGCGGGATAGTGAGCAGGCGAAAGAGGCGGGGAGGAGCCGGCACACTTGGTTGCCTGCTCGCTCGCGTACCGGTGTCGCTGCGGGTCCACTGCCGCGATTCCCGCTCGCCCGCCGCCCCGTTTCACGAGCCCGGGGCACCCGCCGGCTGGGTCGGGAGTCACGCGCGCCCTCGGACGTTGCGGGGAGAGGGGGGGCGGCGGGCGGAGGAGGAACCACCGGTCCGCTGCATGAGCTCTCAAGGCGGGAAACTGCGGGCGGCCATCGCCTGAGGCCGCAGGCACCATAGGGCTCCCTGTGCTCGAGTTCAGTGACTGCTGCTCCACAGCCCACACTTCCGAGAGACGCTCAAGTCCCACGAAGCGGAGCTGGACAAGACCACAAATTCGTCAAGGACGGAAAGTCCCTCATCGGCGTGCTCAAGTTTGTTTTCAGCAAAGTGGAAATTGGCAGATTCCTTAAATGAATTTAAATTTCAAGGCATAGGAGATGCAGAAATAGATGATGAGATGTATATAGCAAGGTCTTTGCAGGAGTTTGCACTGTCCACAGGAATCTTGAAGGTGAACGGATATGGATGGGACCAAGACTACATAGTGCTGAATAGACAGACTGTAAAGCGGAGGGAAAAGTGAACAAAGCCAGAAAACTCTCATATG
>NW_007258502.1:3662-5112 GCF_000164805.1 Carlito syrichta
AAAGGCAGCAAGATAAAAAGGCCAGATCACCTACCATGGAAGACCAATCAGAATAGCAGCAGATTTATCTGCAGAAACCCTGCAGGCTAGGAGAGCTTGGAGCCCTATCTTCAAAGTCCTAAAAGATAAACAATTTCAACCAAGAATAACCTACCCAGCCAAGCTAAGCTTCATCAGTGAGGGAGAATTAAAATCTTTCCCAGATATCCAATCCCTAAGAACTTATGCTGCCATCAAACCATCTCTACATGAAACACTTAAGAAAGTACTAAACACAGAAGAAAAGGAAAAAAGAACAACATTCTTCACAAGAGTACAGGGAAAAGAATAAAATATACACGAACCAACCCCAAAACCAAAAGAAAGACAAAAAAAGAAAAAACCAAATGGAAGAACAACAACTCAATAAGAACTCCATGATAGAGATGAACTCTCACATTTCAATAATTAGTCTGAATGTGAATGGACTAAACGCACCACTGAAAAGACATAGAATGACAAAATGGATAAAATATCACCAGGCAACAATATACTGCCTTCAAGAGACCCATCTCACTAGAAAGGACATACACAGACTCAAAGTAAGAGGATGAGAAACAAATTTTCAGGGAAATGGAACACAAAAGAAAGGAGGAGTCGCGATCCTAATTTCAGACAAAATACCATTTGAGCTATCAAAAATTTAAAAAGATACAGAGGGCCACTACATAATGATAAAAGGTTCACTCCATCAACAAGAAATATCTATCCTAAACATATATGCAACCAACATAGGTGTGCCAACATTCATAAAACAACTTCTAGGAAAACTAAAGAAATACATTGACTCTAACACCATCATAACTGGGGACTTTAATACACCACTCACAACCCTAGACAGATCATCAGGAAAAAAATCAGCAAGGAGATCCAGAACGTCAATGAGACTCTGGACCAAATGGACTTAATTGATACCTACAGAACACTCCATCCAAAGACCACAGAATACACATTCTACTCATCACCACATGGAACATATTCTAAGATCGACCACATAATTGGACACAAATCAAGCATAAGCAAATTTAAAAGGACTGAAATTCTACCATGCACCTTCTCGGACCACAGTGGAATAAAAATAAACATTGACACCAACAAGGTACCCCCAAAACCCACAAAGACATGGACACTAAACAGCATGATGCTAAACAACTCCTGGGTCAATGATGACTTCAAAACAGAGATCAAAAGATACCTGGAAACAAATGAAAATGAAGAAACATCTTACCAAAATCTCTGGGATGCCTTAAAAGCTGTAATAAGAGGGGAATTTATATCCCTACAAACACACATGAGGAAAATGGAAGAACAGAAATTCACAATCTAACAAGCCACCTAAAGAAGTTGGAAAAGCAGACCACAAAAATCCTAATTTCAGCAGAAGAATCAGATCACCAAAATAAAAGCCCAA
>NW_007258502.1:5388-10215 GCF_000164805.1 Carlito syrichta
AAAACCATAAATGTTATTAAATACATCAACAGATGTCAAAACAAAAACCACATGATTATATCATTAGATGCAGAAAAAGCTTTGATAAAATCCAGCTCCCTTTCTTGATAAAAACCCTTGAACATCTAGGCATACGGGGAACATACCTCAAAATAGTAAAAGCCATCTACGAGAAACCCACAGCGAGCATATTCTTAAATGGACAAACATTAGAGCCATTCCCCCTGAAAACTGAAACAAGACAAGGATGCCCACTCTCACCCCTCCTGTTCAACATAGTATTGGAAGTCCTGGCTCGAGCAATCAGAGAAGAGAAGGCAATCAGGGGTATCCATATAGGAAAAGAGAAAGTCAAGTTCTCTCTCTTTGCAGATGATATGATTTTGTACCTTGAAAACCCAAGAGAATCTGTCAAAAACCTCCTTACACTGATAAAGGCCTTTGGCAGAGTCTCGGGATACAAAATAAATGTACAAAACACAATCGCATTTCTCTACACCAATAATAAACAAACAGAAACCCAAATAAAAAATACAATTCCATTCACAATAGCCACAAAAAAAATGAAATACCTTGGCATCTTCCTAACCAGAGACGTGAAAGACCTTTACAATGAAAACTACAAAACACTGCTCAAAGAAATCAAAGTTGACACAAACAAGTGGAAAAATATCCCCTGCTCATGGATCGGAAGAATCAACATTGTGAAGATGTCCATCTTACCTAAGGCAATCTACAAATGCAATGCAATGCCCATCAAATTACCAGCAACATTCTTCTCAGACCTAGAAAAAAACAACACAGGAATTCATATGGAAACACAAATGTCCAAGAATAGCCAGAACAATCCTCAGCAAAAAAAAGAAAGCAGGTGGTATCACATTACCAGATTTCAAACTTTATTATAAAGCTACAATCATCAAAACAGCTTGGTATTGGTATAGGAGCAGGCTTATAGATCAATGGAATAGAATTGAGATTCCAGAAGCAAAACCTCAATTTCTCAACCGACTCATCTTCAACAAAGGCTCCACCACCTACCACTGGGGAGAGGAGAACGTATTCAGTAAATGGTGCTGGGAAAACTGGCTGACCACATGCAGAAGATTGAAACAGGACCCCTATCTATCCCCATGCACAAAGGTTAATTCCAAATGGATCAGAGACCTAAATGTAAAACCTCAAATCATAAGAACCTTAGAAAATGAAGGAAATACCCTCATGGAAATCGGAACTGGCATCCAATTCCTGAACAAAACCCAAAACCCACAGCTCATAAGAGAGAAGATAGACAAGTGGGACCTTATTAAACTGACAAGCTTCTGCAAAACCAAAGAAACCATCAAGAGAGCAGGGAGACAGCCTACAGACTGGGAAAAAATATTTGCCAACACCAGTTCTGACAAAGGCTTAATATCCTGGATCTATAAGGAACTCAAGCGTGCTGAAAAGAAAAAAACAAACAACCCCATTATAAAATGGGAAAAGATATGAACAGACAGTTCACAAAGGAAGACATCGGAGCAGCCAACAAACACATGAAGAAATGTTCAACCTCACTAATCATCCTTTGATTTGATGCAAATCAAAACCACACTGAGATACCACCTAACACCTGTCAGAATGGCCATTATCAACAAGTCAAAAAATAACAGCTGATGGAGAGGGTGTGGCGAAAAGGGAACACTTCTACACTGTTGGTGGGAGTGTAAGCTAGTGCAACCTCTGTGGAAAGCAGTGTGGTGATCCCTAAAAGCTCTAAATGCCAACCTCCCATATGACCCCACAATACCCCTACTGGGAATATATCCTGAAGAACACAAATCACTCTATAAAAAAGATACCTGCACACGCATGTTTATTGCAGCATTGTTCACAATAGCAAGAACCTGGAAACAGCCATGTTGCCTGTCAAAAGAGGACTGGATTTTTAAAATGTGGTACATATACATGATGGAATACTATGCAGCCATAAAAAAGAACAAAATCATGAATTTCGCTGCAACCTGGATGGAACTAGAGTCTATAATACTGAGTGACCTCTCACAAAAACAAAGATCCGAATATCACATGTTCTCACTCATATAATGGACCTTGAATATCCAATACAATACTATAAGAAAATGACTGACGGTACTGGGAAACTAGGGGGGAGGGGGATGGGATTAACAGTAGCTAATATCTGTCTGGGGCTGGGAAAACACCTCTTATCAACAGGGTGCCTGAATGAAACATAATTGTACACCTAACCCTTAACTGTACCCCACAAAACCATAATAAAAAATACTGATTAATGAAAAAAAAACATTAGTATCATCTCAATTGAAAAGAACAGCAGCAACCCACTAAAGGCTCCTCAAATCCATTTTTCCTCATTCAATTAATTCTGTATATTACTGCCAAACTAATTTCCTAAAACTACACTTTAAAAATGTCAATCCTCTACTCAGTTATGCATAATTGCTCCTTATTGCTTAATGCAGTGGTTAAAACTGAGTTCTGCAGATCCACAAGGTTCCATGGAGCTGACTCGGGTCCCCTAAAGGTGAGAAGTGTAGACCCGGACCACACGTCTTTAACTGTCTTACATATTAGAACTTCCAAGTCATGTTCCATTTGCAAAAGGATTTAGCTGTCCAAAATATGTTCGGAAAAACTAACATGGCCACACTTAGCTCTGCTGTGTGATTTTTAGATCTCCAGACCGAATTTTATTTTCCATATCTTTGTAATAGGTGTCTTCCTTTTCAGCTGAGTGTTGGTAAGATTTTAGGCTTCCTAATAGGATTGATCAGTGCTGCATTTGTACACTATGTCAGAAGGCAACAGGGAGTAGGGGAGTGTGCAGGGTACACAGGGACAGAAGCAGAGCCCTGGGATGAGGCTAGCAGCCTCAACCGTAGACCAGACAGTCATGTTGCTCTATTCACTCTTCATCCAGATCGAGGTCAGTTTGCAAGGAGAAGCTGATGGGGGCTGGTGTGTGTGTGTGTGTGTGTGTGTGTGTGTGTGTGTGTGTGTGTGTGTGTGTGTGTGTTGTGCATGTGTCGAGAGGAGGGTGGGGGAAGAGGAACAAGACAGCAATGCATAGAGTTTGAGAGAGAGGGACAATAGCAGATGCTACATTGTAGTGCAACTCAGGCCGTTAACCAATACCACGATCAGCGAGTTACTTAAAAATCACTTACAACAGTACCTGAGACATAATCAGCGCTATGTGGTAAGTATTGTTGTCAGTAGTACTATTGTTATGTTGCTATTCCTACTGTTATTACTCACAGAGCATGGACAAAGTAGGGATATAACCCCACAAAAAAAGTTAGCTGGAAGAAGACAAATTGCTGGGCCCAGTTTGGTTGATACCCTCTCTCTTTAACTTATCTCTACACTATGTTAGTTCTTTCAAAGTACTTATAATTTGTAAGTATATGCTGTTTGGATTTTTTGGCCTGCTTATGGTTTACTGTCTGCTTCCTCTATTTGATTTTTAAGCTCTGTAAAGTCAAGGACTGAGCCCGTGTTATTCACAGTTTGACACCCAGTGTCTAGCATGATGCCTGGCACAGTGGGCGTGGGATACAGAAAGGTGGGTGACTACCTGGATGGGTGACAACTGGGGATAGAGGAAGCTTCCTTCAGGGGCCACACCCCCCGTGGGGGAATTTGGAAAAATCTTTGCTGTCCAAATATCTCAGGCAAAAGGGAACCAGAGTGGCAGACTGAATTCTCCAAGTGCTTCAGTCCTTGGTTGTGGTGCCGGAGAGTGTATGGCCCAGTGGCAGGTGGATGATGACTTTTGAGGCTAGATCATGAAAATGTTCTGTACTTCCATCTTGTTTCTGGGGGAACACTTTTTCTTGGAAGCCAAAGGGCAAAGCCAAGTCACTCTACATGGAGAAGTAATGTAGAGAGGAACTTTAGTTCCCTGACCCACAGCCATGGCTGAATTCCCATCTGGCAGACAGCATCACCCTGCCTATCTTGTGATTGTGTCAACTTGCAAGCGTCTCATCCTGAAAGTGTCTCATCCAGTCTCCCACCAAGCTGCCCCAGCTGATGCTGTATAAGGCAAAGGTGAGCCAACCTGTCAATCTCAGATTTGTGAGCAAAGCTAATGATTGTCATTATTTGAAGTCATTACGCTTTAAGGTGGTTTGTTACACAGCAATTGATAACTGTTACAATGTCTAACCAATATACATCTTAAAGGCAGGAGCACCAAAGGTAAGCTGTGAGAATTAGGGTGAGATATCTTATGGAATAATATGAATAAGTTTGTGTATTAAAGAATATCTCCTGTTTCCATAAAGCAGACCAACTACTGGACTTCCCCAAGTTTCAACAATAAAAGAAAGGGTTGGAGGAACTATTGCAATTAGCTTTTGTACCCAGTAACTTTGCAAAAGAAATTTTGCTCCGCTAGGGATAATAGGTGAGGTGTAGGATGTCAAACCTGAGCTTCAAACTACATTTTTCTCCTCCCAGAGTGCCGCAGTGGGAAACTGAACAACCTTCTTTAAATATCTCACTCTTAGCCACCATATCTGCTCAGACAATTGGTTCAAAAGACCAACCCTAATTTTCAGCTTGTGGGTCTTCTTCTGAAAGACCTGCAGTCTCACTCCTGGGCCATGATTTGTACGTCTCTCCCCCTTGCTTTTCAAAGGGTCTGTAGAGTCCCAAAGGATTTTGACATATCAAAAGAGTCACAGAAATAGACTGTGAAAGCACCTCCAGGGTTGGATTGGAAATGATGTTGTGAGTGATTAGAACAAGGATAAGTCTAGTGGTTTGTGGGAGATTCCAGGTACACCCTGCATAGACCAG
>NW_007258503.1:0-9385 GCF_000164805.1 Carlito syrichta
CATCACTTTCTTTTGTTTAGACACTTCTGGATGTTTTTAATATTATTTGACAGCCTTTGAGCTGTGTTTCTCTCGGAATTAGAACATTGCTTTAGGTAAGCTCAAAGTCCATTTTCTAGATTTTTTAATTATCTAAATTTGTATATTAATATGGAGCCGATATATTTCTTTGTAAATCTCCACGTTGTTTGGTTAATGAATATTGTGCTCCGTGTCTTATTTTGGTGTACCTGATTTTAAATGCTTGGTGATAAAATGTATCAGATTAATCTGAGATATAGTTGCAGAGTACACAGTCATATCTTAGGTAGAGAAAATCGTAGGGGATTCAACAGAAATACACTTTGAAAAATATAAATTGGTTGAAAATATAAGGGGAATGTGATCTTATATTTCCTTCAAATATACGGGGAAACTTTTCTGGAAGGATTCCATATCTGTAACATTAAATCAAAATTAACTAGCCAAAAATACAGAGTGTACCAAGCAAACATACACACATTTTTAGAAGGAAAACAGATGTATTAAATTATGATACTGTTTTTTTTTTCTAAAATTATGAAGATTTCTTCTGAATTCTGTCGTCTGAATAGCACATAGGTACACTGATGCTGGAAGTTTAGTGATCTAAGGGTGATATATATCTGGGATGTCAACAAGTTTCAATTTATGCAGAATAAAACAGTCAGCATTTATGTGAGAAACATACTGGTTGTCAAAATTGAAAAGAAGTATACCATGTATTGTAAAGTATTAATAGGAAAATAAGTTATAATTGGAGTAGTATATCCTTCTTCAAAAATCAATCCCTGCAAAATGAACATTTCGATACCCAACCCTGCATTGTTACTATCTTTAAAGTAAAACAATTCACAAGTAGAATGAAACAAATAAAGTCAGTTGCACGTTGAGAGCTTTCATTTATTTATTTATTTTAATTGTAAAAAAATATGGGGTACAATTCAGAGTTAGATATAGAAACTTTGATTATGCAGGGTCCTGGTTGATGAGTTATGTCCCTCCCTCCCTTAACAATATCCCTCCATTGGCAATTTTATCCCGCCCTTTAAACAGTTTTCCACTGCTGCCAATCCCTTTCTTATAGCACTATAATTGATCAACTTCAGCTCCTGAGGGAGAACATATGGAACTCTGTCCTTTGTTTCCATGATAAATCACTGAGAATGACCTACCGCATATTCATCAGTCGTTCTGCAAAATCCTTATATCTGTCCTTTTTCATGGCTGCATTATATCCCATTGTGTTTATGTACTATATTTACTTTATCCATTCCAGTTTTGACGGGCAACATGGTTGGTACTGTCTTGTTTGCAATTGTGATTCGAGCTGCAACAAACATACTTGTGCAGGTATCTGTTTGGAAACATGATTTGAGTCCCTCCAGCAATATTCTCTATTGGGTAAGTACAGAGTCACATGATAGGTCAATTTCTTGTCCCTGTTGAACCAGCCACACTGTTTTTCAAAGATGTTGCTCTAGTTTTCAGTCCACCTGCAGTGTGGAAGCATTTTTTTTCCCCAAATATTTACCAGCATCTGTTATTGTTTGTGTTATTAATGATGGCCATTCTCACTGGGGGTTTGTGGTATTTCAAGGTGGTTTTCATTTGCATGTCTTGGATGATGAGTGAGGCTGAGCCCATTTCTATGTGTCTGCCGGCTGCCTGAATCTCTTCTAATGAGAAGTGTCCATCGTGTATATTGCCCACTTTGTAAAGGGACTGTTTGTCTTTTTTTCTGAGTGTTTGAGTTTCTTGTAGATCATAGATGTTATGCCTTTGTCACATACATAGTGGGTGAAGAGTTTGTCCCTTTCTGTGGACTGTCTCCCTACTCTTTTGATGGTTTCTTTTGTTTTGCAGAAGTTTATGAGTTTGATGACATCCCACTTGTGTAACATTCTTCCTAAGCTGTGGACATTTAGGCATCTGAAGAAGAATTAGTTCCTGGTTCCAGGTTCCATAAATGTGTCTCTTGTGTTTTCTCATATAATTCTAATTTGGTGTTTTAGGTTTAGATCTTTGACCCATTTATGTTAAGGTGTATGGTGATAGTTAGGGGTCTGTTTCAACCTAGTTCATGTGGTCAGACTTTTCCCAGCACCATTTACAGGATAGGTTCTTCATTCCTCCATGGGTCTTGGAGGTTGTTTCAAATATGAGTTGGTTGAGAATTGGAGGATTTCATTCTCTGTCCTGGTCCATTAACCTATGGACCTATTCTTGTAGCAGTACCAGGCTCTTTTGATTATAGTAAATACATAGTAAATTTGAAACCTGGAAAAGTGATAGCTCCTGCCTTGTATCTTTGGAAAAGTTTACTTTTGGCTATTCCTGATTGTTTTTGGTTTGATATGAATCCTTTATTGTAATTTCCAAGAATGAGAAGAATGATGTTAAGTTAAAGGTTATTTGACTGAATCTGTAGATTGCCTAAAAGGCTAATTTTAAATTGAAAGGTGTAAGCAAAGTCAGGGAAACAAGCATGTCAGATTGTCATTGATGACATCAGCTTCAGAATTTTGACATCATAATGGGAGGGACCTTCACTGCTAAGCAGTCCTTAGGTTTCAAGGACTTTTGTCAGTGCTCTGCCAAATGTGCTAGACATGGTGGATTATCATTCTCAAGAAGTGAAGGAAACAAGGTGTTCACACCAATCCACAAACTTCTCCAGGGGTAGGTGGCCATTCAGTGATCCACTGGAAAAATTACTCTTTATTTTTAAAGCAGGAGTTATAGAGAGGACAGAAAATCTCCCACAGTGGAGGGTCCTGAGGGGGTTGCCCACGAGGCAGTCTTTTATTTCAATAGTCACAGAGAGTTGTTGGAGTTTGGGTATAGCACAACTTAATATTTCATCACTTACTTTTGTTTAGACACTTCTGGTTGCTTTTAATATTATTTGACAGTCTTTGAGCTATGTTTCTCTCAGGATATGAATATAGCTTTAGGTAAGATCAAAGTCCATTTTCTAGAATTTTTTAATTTTCTAAATTTTTATATTAATTTGTAGCCCAAATACTTCCTTTTAAATATCCAAGTTATTTTGGTTAATAAATATTGGGCTCCCAATTTTCTTATTTTTGTGTGCCTGCTTTTAAATGCTTGGTGATAAAATGTATCAGATTAATCTGAGACACTGTTGCAGAGTACACAATCATGTCTTAGATAGAATCCTAGGGGATTCAACGGAAATACACTTTGACAAAATATAAATTGCTTTAAAATGTAAGGGGAATGTCATTTCATATTTCCTTCAAATATATGGGGGAAACTATTCTGTAAGGATTGCATATCTGTAACTTTAAATCAAAATTAACTAGCAGAAAATAAAGAGTGTACCAAGCAAATGTACTCACGTGTTTAGAAAGGAAGAAGATGTATTAAATTATGACACTGGTTTTTTTTCCTAGAATTATGAAGATTTATGCTGAATTCTGTCGTCTGAATAGCACATAGGTACAAAGATCCACAAAGTTTAGTTATCTAAGGATGATATGCATCTGGGATCTCAAAAAGTTTCAATTTATGCGGAATAAAACAGTCAGCATTTATGTGAGAAACATACTTGTTGTCAAAGTTGAAAACAAATATACCATGTATGCTAACGTATTAATAGGAAAACAAGTTATACTTGGAGTATTATATCCTTTTAAGAAATCAATCCCTGCAAAATGAACATTTCAGTACCCAACCCTAAAGTGTTACCATCTTTAAAGTAAAAAAATTCAAAAGTGGAATGAAACAAATAAAGTCAGCTGCATGTGTGACAGCTTTCATTTATTTATTTATTTTAATTTTTAGAAAATATGAGGTACAATCCAGAGTTAGATATACAAACTTTGATCATGCAGGGTCCTGGTTGATGAGGTATGGCCCTCTTTCCCTCCATGAACAATATCCCTCCACTGGCCATCTCACCCCTCCCTCTGAACAGTTTTCCACTGCTGCGAATCCCTATCTTATAGCACTATAATTCATCAAGTTCAGCTCATGAGGGAGAACATATGGAACTCTGTTCTTTGTTTCCGTGATAAATCACTGAGATTGTGCTATCGCATATCCACAGACGTTCTGCAAAATCCTTATATCTTCCTTTTTCGTGGCTGCATAATATGCCATTGTGTTTATATACCATATTTATTTTATCCATTTCTGTTGTGATGGGCATCATGGTTGGTACTGTCTTGTTTGCATTTGTGATTAGAGCTGTAAAAAACATACTTGTGCAGGAAATTCTTTGGAAACATGAATGAGTCCCTCCAGCAATATTCTCTATCGGGTAAGTACAGAGTCACATGATAAGTCACTTTCTTGTCCCTGGTGAAACCACTCTTTTTAAAAATGTTGCTCTAGTTTTCAGTCCAGCTGCAGTGTGGAAGCATTTTTTTTTCCAAATCTTTAGCAGCATCTGTTATTGTTTGTTTTATTAATGATGACCATCGTCACTGGGGTTATGTAGTATTTCAAGGTGGTTTTCCTTTGTATATCTTTGATGATGAGTGAGGCTGAGCCCATTTTCATGTGTCTGCTGGTTGCCTGTATCTCCTCTTATGAGAAGTGTCCGGTCGTGTATTTTGCCCACTTTTTAAAGGGATGGTTTGTCTTTTTTTTCTGAGTGTTGGAGTTTCTTGTAGATCATAGATGTTATGCCTTTGTCAGATACGTATCCGGAGAATAGTTTGTCCCATTCTGTGGGCTGTCTCTCTACTCTATTGATGGTTTCTTTTGTTTTGCAGAAGTTTATGAGTTTGATGAGATCCCACTTGTTCTGACATTGTTCTTTAGCAATGGGCATTTAGGGATCTGAAGAGGAATTAGTTCCCGGTTCGAGTTTCCATAAAGGTGTCTCCTGTGTTTTCTCAGATAATTATAATTTGGTGTTTTACTTTTATATCTTTGACCCATTTAGTGTTGAGGTGTATGGTGATAGTTAGGGATCCTGTGTCAATCTATTTCATATGGTGAGGGTTTTCCCAGCACCATTTATTGAATATGTTCTTCATTCCCCAGTGGTTCTTGGAGGTTTTTTCCAAGTTAAGTTGGTTGACAACTAGAGGTTTTCATTCTGTGTACTGATCCGTTAGCCGATGGACCTATTCTTGTAGCAGTACCAGGCTGTTTTTATTATTGTAAATATATAGTAAATTTGACACCTGGAAAAGGGATAGCTCCTGCCTTGTACCTTTGTAAAAGTTTCCTTTTGGCTATTCATGAATGTTTCTGGTTTCATATGAATCCTTTATTGTAATTTCCAGGTCTGAGAAGAATGATGTTGACTTAATGGTTATTGGAGTGAAACTGTTGACTGCTCTAAAGGCTGATTTTAAATTGAAAGCTGTAAGCAAAATCAGGGAAACAAGCATGTCAGATTGTCATTGATGACATCAGCCTCAGAATTTTGACATCATAATGGGAGGGATCTTGACTACTGAGCAATCCTTAGGTTTCACGGATTTGTGTACAGTGCTCTGCCAAATACGATAGACATGGTGGATTTTCAACCCCGAGAAGTGAAGGAAACAAGGTGTTCACACCAACCCACAAACTTCTCCAGGGGTAAGTGGCCATTCAAGGATCCACTAGACAATGTACTCTTTAATTTTTTTTTATAACCAGGATTTATTAACAGGACAGTATATTCGAGCAGTGGGCGTGCCCTGAGGGGTTGCACAGGAGGTAGTCTTTTATTCCAGTAGTCACAGAGAGTTGTTGGAGTTTGGGTATAGCACAACCTAATAATATTTCATCCCTGTCTTGTGTTTACACACTTCTGGATGCTTTTTATATTACTTGACAGACTTTGAGATGTGTTTCTCTCAGGATTTCAACATACTTTAGGTAAGATCAAAGTCCATCTTCTAGAGCTTTTTAATTATCTAAATTTTGATATTAATTTGGAGCCCAAATACTTCTTTGAATGTATCCAAGTTATTTTGGTTAATAAATATTGGGTTCCCGATTGTCTTATATTTGAGTGCCTGCTTTTAAATGCTTGGTGTTCAAATGTATCAGATTAATCTGAGACATTGTTGCAGAGTACACAATCATGTCTTAGGTACAGAAAATCCTAGGGGATTCAACGGAAATTCACTTTGAAACATATATGTTGCTTTAAAATATAAGGGGAAGGTGATTCCATATTTCCTTCAAATATATGGGGAAAACATTTTCTATAAGGATTGCATATCTGTAACATTAAATCGAAATAAACTAGCAGAAAATGCAGAATGTACCAAGCAAATGTACACACGTTTTTAGAAAGGAGGAAGATGTATTAAATTATGACAGTTTTTTTTTCTAAAATTATGAAGATTTATGCTGAATTCTGTCGTCTGAATAGCACATAGGGACAAAGATCCTGAAAGTTTAGTTATCTAAAGATGATATCATCTGGGATCTCAACAAGTTTCAATTTTTTCAGAATAAAACAGGCATCATTTATGTGAGAATCATACTGGTTGTCAAAATTGAAAACAAATATACCATGTATGCTAACGTATTAATAGGAAAGTAAGTTATACTTAGAGTATTATATCCTTTTAAGAAATCAATACCTGCAAAATGAACATTTCATTACCCAATCCTGAATTGTTACCATCTTAAAAGTAAAAAAATTCAAAAGTAGAATGAAACCAATAAAGTCAGTTGCATGTTTGACAGCTTTCAGTTATTTATTTATTTTAATTTTTAAGAAATATAAGGTAAAATTTAGAGTTAGATACACAAACTTTGATTATGCAGGGTCCTGGTTGATGAGATATGGCCCTCTTTCCCTCCATTAACAATATCCCTCCACTGGCCATCTCACCACTCCCTCTAAACAGTTTTCCACTGCTGTTAATCCCTTTCTTATAGCACTATAATTGATCAAGTTCAGTTCATGAGGGAGAACATATGGAACTCTGTTCTTTGTTTCCATGATAAATCACTGACGTTGTCCTACCTCATATCAACAAACGTTCTACAAAGTCCTTATATCTGTCCTTTTTCGTGGCTGCATAATATGCCATTGTGTTTATAAACCATATTGGTTTTATCCATTCCAGCTGTGATGGGCATCATGTTTGGCACTGTCTTGTTTGCATTTGTGATTAGAGCTGCCAAAACCTTCCTGTGCAGGAATCTCTTTGGAAACCTGATTTGAGTCCCTTCAGCAATATTCCCTATCGGGTAAGTGCAGAGTCACATGATAAATCACTTTCTTTTCCCTGGTGAAACCGACACACTGTTTTCCAAAGATTTTGCTCTAGTTTTCAGTCCACCTGCAGTGTGGAATCATTTTTTTTTCCCCAAATCTTTAGCAGCATCTGTTATTGTTTGTTTAATTAATGATGGCCATTCTCACTGGGGTTATGTAGTATTTCAAGGTGGTTTTCATTTGTATATCTTTGATGATGAGTGAGGCTGAGCCCATTTACATGTGTCTGCTGGTTGCCTGTATCTCCTCTTATGAGAAGTGTCCGGTCGTGTATTTTGCCCACTTTTTAAAGGGACTGTTTGTCTTTTTTTTCTGAGTGTTGGAGTTTCTTGTAGATCATAGATGTTATGCCGTTGTCAGAAACATATTTGGAGAATAGTTTGTCCCATTCTGTGGGCTGTCTTTCTACTCTGTTGATGGCTTCTTTTGTTTTGCAAAAGTTTATGAGTTTGAGGAGATCCCACTTGTCTGACGTTCTTCTTTACCTATGCTCATTTAGGGATCTGAAGAGGAATTAGTTCCCGGTTCGAGTTTCCATAAAGGTGTCTCCTGTGTTTTCTCAGATAATTATTATTTGGTGTTTTACTTTTAGATCTTTGGCCCATTAAGTGTTGAGGTGTATGGTGATAGTTAGGTGTCCTGTGTCAATCTAGTTCATATGGTGAGGGTTTTCCGAGCACCATTTATTGAATATGTTCTTCATTCCCCAGTGGGTCTTGGAGGTTTTTTCAAAGTTGCGTTGGTTGAGAATTAGAGGATTTCATTCTCTGTCCTGATCCATTAGACGATCACCTATTCTTGTAGCAGTACCAGGCTTTTCTCATTATTGTAAATATATAGTAAATTTGACACCTGGAAATGCGATAGCCATGTTCCTTTGGAAAAGTTTTCTTTTGGTTATTCATGGCTGTTTCTGGTTTCATATGAATCCTTTATTGTAATTCCCAGGTCTGAGAAGAATAATGTTGAGTTAATGGTTATTGGAGTAAATCTGTAGTCTGCCTAAAAGGCTAATTTTAAATTGAAAGGTGTAAGCAATGTCAGGGTAACAAGCATGTCAGATTGTCATTGATGACATCAGCCTCAGAATTTTGACATCTTAATTACATCGATCTTAACTACTGAGTAATCCTTAGGTTTCACGGATTTGTGTACAGTGATCTGCCTAATTCGCTAGACATGGTGGATTTTCAATCCCGAGAAATGAGGGAAACAACGTGTTCACACCAACCAACAAACTTCTCCAGGGGTAAGTGCCCATTCAAGGATCCACTGGACAAAGTCCTCTTTAAGTTTTTCATTTTTTTTATAACCAGAATTTATTAGGAAGACAGTAAGGCTCGAGCAGTGGGGGTACGCTGAGGGGGTTGAACACGTGGTAGTCTTTTATTCCAATAGTCACAGAGACTTGCTGGAGTTTGGGTATAGCACAATCTAATAATATCTCATCCTTCTATTGTGATTACACACTTCTGAATGCTTTTTATATTACTTCACAGACTTTGAGATGTGTTACTCTCAGGATTTCTACATTGTTTACGTAAGATCAAAGTTCATCTTCTAGAGGATTTTAATTATCTAAATTTTGATATTAATTTGGAGCCCTAATACTTCTTTGAAAATATGCAACTTATTTTGGTTAATAAATATTGGGCTCCCGATTATCTTATTTTTTGTGCCTGCTTTTAAATGCTTGGTGTTCAAATGTATCACATTAATCTGTGACATTGTTGCAGAGTACACAATCATGTCTTAGGTAGAGAAAATCCTAGGGGATTCAATGGAAATTCACTTTGAAACATTTAAGTTTCTTTAAAATATAAGGGGAAAGTGATTCCATATTTCCTTCAAATATAGGGGGAAACTTTTTCTGTAAGAATTGCATATCTGTAACATTAAATCAAAATTAACTAGCAGAAAAGAGTGTGTGCCAAGCAAATGTACACACTTTTTTGAAAGGAGGAAGATGTATTAAATTATGACACTGTTTTTTTTTTCTAGAATTATGAAGATTTATGCTGAATTCTGTCGTCTGAATAGCACATAGGGACAAAGATCCTGAAAGTTTAGTTATCTAAAAGTGATATACATCTGGGATCTCAACAAGTTTCAATTTTTGCAGAATAAAACAGCCAGCATTTATGTGAGAAACATACTGGT
>NW_007258503.1:9727-10628 GCF_000164805.1 Carlito syrichta
GAATTGTTACCATCTTTAAAGTAAAAAAATGTAATGTAGAATGAAACCAATAAAGTCAGTTGCATGTTTGACAGCTTTCATGTATTTATTTATTTAATTTTTAAAAAATATGAGGTACCATTCAGAGTTAGATATACAAACTTTGATTATACAGGGACCTGGTTGATGAGGAATGGCCCTCTTTCCCTCCATTAACAATATGCCTCCACTGGCCATCTCACCCCTCCCTCTAAACAATTTTCCGCTGCTACTAATCCCTTCCTTACAGCACTATAATTGATCAAGTTTAGTTCATGAGGGAGAGCATATGGAACACTGTTCTTTTTTTCCGTGATAAGACACTGAGATTGTCCTAACGCATATTCACAAACGTTCTGCAAAATCCTTATATCTGTCCTTTTTCGTGGCTGCATAATATGCCATTGTGTTTATAAGCCATATTTATTTTATCCATTAAAGCTGTGATGTGCATCATGGTTGGTACTGTCTTGTTTGCATTTGTGATTAGAGCTGCCAAAAACATACCTGTGCAGGAATCTCTATGGAAACATGATTTGCGTCCCTCCAGCAATATTCACTATCGAGTAAGTACAGAGTCACATGATAGGTCACTTTCTTGTCCCTGGTGAAACCGCCACACTGTTTTCCAAAGATGTTGCTCTAGTTTTCAGTCCACCTGCAGTGTGGAAGCATTTTTATTTCCAAATCTTTAGCAGCATCTGTTATTGTTTGTTTTATTAATGATGGCCATTCTCACTGGGTTTATGTAGTATTTCAAGGTGGTTTTCATTTGCATGTTCTTGATGATGAGTGAGGCTGAGCCCAATTTCATGTGTCTGCTGGTTGCCTGTATCTCCTCTTATGAGAACTGTCCGATCGTGTATTTTGCCCACTTTTTAAA
>NW_007258504.1:0-8107 GCF_000164805.1 Carlito syrichta
CAGGCACCATGGAGAGACGTTGTTTCTACAAGATGCCAAAAATAGTCTGAGTGTGGTAGCATATACCTGTGGTCCAGCCACCCGAGAAGCCATGGTGGAAGGATCACTGGAGCCCAGCCAGTGGAGGCCACAGTGGCTGAGAGTGGACCCCTGCACTCCGGCCTGGGTGACAGAGCAGGACTCTGACTCAGAATAATAGTAGCAACGACCACCACCACAACAACCACAGGCCAGGCTCAGGAGTTCAGCCTGGCATCCTGGTCCTTCAGAGGCCCAGGCAAGTGTTGGCCTGACCCTCGGGTTTGAAAACAGCATGGGACATGGAGCAAGACCTTGTCTCGGCCATCAAAAATAAATCTAAAGTTTAACCGGGTGTGGTGATGCAGGCCTATGATTCCAACCACTTGGTGGGCTGATTGGGAGGATCACCTGAGGTCCGCAGGGCTGTGAGCGTGTCACTGCCCTCTGGCCTCTGCAACAGAGGAGGATTCTGACTCTAAATAGTAATAATCACCACCACCACCACCCCTACCACACAGGGCAAGGATTCACCTTCAGGGATGGGAGAGGAAAAGGCAGTGTCCGGCCTGTCTTTCATGAGAAGTTTCAAAGCTTGCCACTGGGAAAGTCCTTCCTGCACCTTCGGCCATGCTTCCCAAAAAGCCTGCCTTCACCCTCCACACTCATGTCCCACAGCAAGACATGTGTGAGCTCACAGAACAGATGGACCTGAGCTAGGGTTGCTGTTGAGCACAGAGATACCAAGGCAAGTCTGGCAATGCCATGGCCAGGCCAGTGTCTGTTTGCCCTGTCTGACAACTTCGGGCAGGGGGAGGGCCCATCCTCTCCCCACCATTCCATCATCCCTTGCCAATGCAGACCTTTTCCTGGGGAACCTTCAACACCCATTGTAACGCATGTGGGAGACATCTTTTCTGTAGCCAGAGTCTCCGTCGGGCAGACTGGGGCATGGTGGTGTGATTGTGGCTCCTGGGCCCTCGACCTGTGGGGCTCAGGCTGTCCTCCTGCCTCAGTTTCCAGGCAGCCAGAACTCCATGGTCCACCACTCCTGACTCGATTTTGGGGTCCTCTCACAAAGACGAGGTCTGGCCACATCGTCCAGGGTAGTCTATTGACCCCAGGGCTCAGGCCGCTTCCTGCCTTGGCATTCCAGGGCATGGGGATGACGTCTGTAAGTCACTGTGCCTGGCCTAGACGCGCATGTTCTGTTGGTGGGAGCAACTCAAAGCTTTGCCCCAGAATGAGACCACCGCATCTGGTGTAACTGGGACTGTCGGGGCCATCATGTGCGACTCTAGTGTTTGTGTTCTGAGGAGCGATGAGGTCTTGCTACATGGCTCAGGCTGGTCTTGAACTCCTGGGCTCAAGCAGTTACCCACCTTGGCCTCCCAAAACCACACTCTGAATATCTGCTGATACACTGTGTTTGGGGATCTCTAAGCTCAAGGCTGTAAACTCTTTCCCAAATGATCTTTGTCTGTTCACGATGATCCTCACTCCATAGACAAATGGATACTCTTGTTTTTTTCCATTTATTCCTTTATTTCTTGGAGTGAAGTCTCACTCTGTCACCCAGACTGGAGGGCAGTGGCTCTCTCCCGGCCAGCATGCCTTCATCCACCAGGTTCCAGAGAGCCTTTCCCCGGACTTTCGAGGAGCCCAAATGGCAGACACAGGCCACCACACCTGGCTCATTTGGGATTATAGGTAGAGACGAGGTCTCGATGAGCTTACCGAGTGGGTCTGAGGATGCGGGCTTGGGCCATTGGCTGGCCTCAGCCTCCAAAAGCGCTGGGATGATGTGGCTGAGCCCCTGAGCATGGCCTCAATCCTTCATCAAAAATGAACCAGAAGGCCTGAGGCAGCGGCCCACACCTGGAATCCCAGTGCTCTGGGAGGCTTAGGCAGGAGTATGCTGGAGTCCAGGAGCCCAAAACCAGCCCAGGACAGCCCTGGCCATGCAAGGAGACCCCATCTCTCCACCCAGCCAAACTGGGGGTCTTGGGTCGTGGTGCTCATCATCCCAGCCACACCGTAGGCTGAGGCAGGAGGATTGCTGGAGCCCACAATTTCGATGCTGGTGGAGAACGATGATTTTGTCTCTGGGTCCCAACCGGGGTGACAGATCCAGATTCTGTCTCCAAAGACATCAGAAGCGTACACAGATTCTCAACTGTGCATGGTGTGTTCACAGGGCGACTGACTTTACAGCCAGGAAAAATGGGATTGGGAGTGCCGGAAGAACCTGGCCAGGGAGACTCAGGAACTCCTGCACCAAAGGGGGCAGCCATTGGGAGGGTTGGGGGCTGGAGGTTGCTGAGCTTGGGGAGCCTCATATGTGGGGAGGGAAGGGGGAAGAACTGGAGGAAGAAGGTGTTCAGGAGAATGGATTTCTTTCTTTCTTTCTTTCTTTCTTTCTTTCTTTCTTTCTTTCTTTCTTTCTTTCTTTCTTTCTTTCTTTCTTTCTTTTCTTTCCTCATTAGCTTGCCCAAGCTGCTCTCAAACTGCCCAACTTGAGCCATCATCTCAGCCTGGTCCTCCCAAACTGCTGTGATCACAGGCTTCCCATTTAGTCGACATTCTGGTCTTCCTCGCTGGTCTTGAACTGTGGGCCAGAGACTATCCTCGTGCCGAGGCCTCCCCTCATCCAAAGGTTACTGGATTTTGCTTGGGTTCTAGTTCAGGGCTTACTATGCTTTCCAACCTAGTCTTGAGCTCCCATGCACCGGTCAACTTCCTGTATCGGCCTCCCTGTGTGCTGAAGAGACAGTCGTGAGTTGCCCCGCCATCCCCTCTACCCAAAGGTTTGAGAGTCACACCCTCCCTTTCTCCAAGGAAGTCCCAGGGATGAGTGAGCCAGTCCAACCTGGGGAATGAAGTGGGTGGTGGTGTGGGTGCCACAGCCAAGACACATCCTGTGCCAGGATCTCCCTGAGGGAGGGTTCAGAGGACAACTCTTGTCACCCTCTCTGGGTTCCTGGGTCGTTGGAAGGGACCTGGCCTTGTGGTGGGGCCCTGAGAGAGTTGTGAAGGCCTGAGGGCTAATGCCTGTCACCCTGGAGCTTTGGGAGGCCAAGGTGATAGGATGTCCTGAGCTACTGAGTTCGAGATAAGCCCTTGCACCTTGGTGAAACCTTGTCTCTACAAGAAGCCAAATAAATGAGCTGAGCATGGTGGCACACGCCTGTTGTTCCAGTCATTAGGGAAGCCTCAGCGGGAATATAACTGTGGCCCAGCTGGTGAAGACCGTGGTGGCCAAAAGTGGGCACCTGCACTCTGGCTGGGCGACAGAATAGTACTCTGACTCAGAATAATAATACCAACCACCACCACCACAACCATTGGCCGGACTCATATTCTCAGTCTGGCATCCCGCCCCTTCAGAGTTTGAGGTGAGTGGATGGACTGAGCCTGTGGGTTTGAGACAGCCAGGGACGCTGGATGGGAGAATTGCCTGAGCCTGGCAGGTGGAGTCCGCGGTGGCTGTGAGCATGCCCCTGTGCTCAGACCAGGCAACAGAGTGGAATTCAGACTCCAAATAATAATCATCATCACCACCACCACCACCACCACCCCTGTCACCCACTGCAAGGAGTCACCCTCAGGTATGGGAGAGTAAATGCACTTCCCCCTGTCGTGCACATGAGGTTTCAAAGGTGGCCAATGGGTACGTCCATCCCGCACCTCTGTCAACACATCCCAGAAGGCCTGCCTCCACCCTTCACACTTGTGCTGCATGGCAAAGGCATTTGTGAGCTTACGGAACAGGCAGCCCGAGTTAGGGTGGCTGTCAGGCACAGAGCAATCAAAGTGGAACGGCAACACCGTAGCCAACTCAGGTTCCTGTCAACTGGTCTGCCACCTTCGGGCTTGGGGAAGGTTGCTTCCTCTTCTGATCATGCCATCCTCCCCCATCCATGCGGACCTATCACTGGAGAGCCATGGACACTCGTCATGATGCACATGGGATGCATATTTTTTTCTCTGATGTCTCCATTGGTCTGGCTGGGGCATGGTGGCATGATCTTGGCTCCTGGGGTCTCAACCTGTGGGGCTTAGGCAGTCCTCCTGACTTGGCCCCCGAGCAGTGTAGACTTCAGGTGCCACCTCGCTGACTCAATTTTGGGAACTTCACACTGAGATGAGGTCTGTTGATGCTGCCCAGGCTGGTCTCCCACCCCTGGGTCCAGGCAGTCTCCCTCCTCGGGCTCCCAGGGCACGGGGCACACAGATGTGAACCAGGGTGCCTGGCCTGGACTCGCATATTCTGTTAGCAGGAGCAATGCAAATAATTACCCGTGATGGAGGCCACCTCATCCCATGTAGTCAGGACCACAGATAACACCAGGCAAGATTTCAGTGTTTGTGTTCTGGGGAGTGACAAGGTCTCGCTTCATGGCCCAGGCTGGTCTCTTTCTCCCAGGCTCCAGCGGTACCGCACCTCAGCCTCCCTAAGTCACAGCCCAATTGTCTGCTGATTCACCGTCTTTTGGGAACTTTAGGTCCAAGGCTGGGGCATCCTTCCCAAGTGATCTCTGTCTGTACACAATGATTCAAACCCCATACATAAAAGGATGATCTTTTGTTTCCTTTATTCATTTTTACTCTGAGTTGGAGTCTCACTCTGTCGCCCAGGTTGGACTCACTCCCGGATGTTGCAAACTCGGCCCACTGGGCTCCAGCGAGCATTTCCACAGGCTTTCAAGGAGCCAGAACAACAGGCACACGCCAAAGGGCTGGGGTGATGAGACGGAGCACCAGAGGATGGGGTAGAAAGGTTCCAAGCTTGGGAACTCTCATATATGGGGGTCGGGGGGGAAGGATTGAGGGTAGAATGTCTGCTGGAGAATGGATGTCTTTCTTTTTTCTTTCTTTCTTTTTCTTTTTTTCCTTTCCTCCTTCTTTCCACCCTTTCTTTCTTTTCTTTGTTTGTTTGTTTATTTATTTATTTATTTTCTTTCTTCACTAGGTTACACAGGCTGCTCTCAAACCACCCAACTTGGCCTGTCTTCTCTGCCTGGGCCTCCAAAACTGCTGCGATCCATTTGGTCGACATCCTGGTCTTCCTGCCTTGTCTTGAACTCTGGGCTGGCGGCCATCCTCCCATTGAGGCCTGTCCTCATCCAAGGTTTTCTGGGTTTTGCTTGGTGTCTAGGTTGGGGCTTGCTATGGTCCCCAGCCTGGTCTCAGCTGCTGGGCTTTGGCCATCTTTCCATCTCGGCCTCCCCAAAGTGCCGAGGATACAGGCGTGAGTTGCCTGGCCGGTCCTCTCCTGACGGTTTGAGAGTCAGGTCTTTCTTTTCCCCGAGGGGGCCTCTGAGGGGAATGAGCAGGTCCACCCTGGGGATTGAGGTGGGCAGAGGGGTGGGCTTCCCTGTGGAGACAGGCCTCTGTGCCAGGCACTCCCTCATGGTGGGCTTGGCAGGTGACTATGGCTGGACTCTCCAAGGTCCCGGGTCATCTGAAGGGAGCAGGCCTCATGGTAGAACCCCAAGAAGGGTGTGAAGGTTGGTCGTGGGGGCTTACACCTCTCATCCTGGTGCATTCAGAGGTCAAGGCGAGAGGATGGCCTTGGTCCTTGGGTTTGAGACCAGCCTGGGCACCTTAATGAGAGCTCATCTCTACAAGAAGTCAAAAACATGAGCCGAACGTGGTGGCACACACATATCGTTCTGCCCACTCAGGAGGTCATGGCAGGAGGATTCCTGGAACCCAGCCAGTGTAGGCTGCAGTGGCCTATAGCAGGCCCCTGTGCTCTGGCATTGGCGACAGAGCATGACTCCAATTCAGCATGATAATACCAACCACTATGGTCACAACAATAAGCCGGCTTCAAGGGCTCAGCCTGACATCATGGCCCTTCAGTGGCTGAGGTGAGTGAACGGCCTGAGCCTGCAGGTTCAAGACCAGATCAGGACACTGGGCAAGACATTGTCTCCGTCATCAAAAATAAAACCAAAGATTAGCCAGGCATGGTGGTGCAGGCTTGTGGTTCCAGCCACTCAGGGTGACATTGCGGGATGATCAGCTGAGCCTGGAAAGTGGAGTCCACGATGGCTATGAACATGCCCCTGCACTAATTCCTGTGCAACAGCAGAATTCAGACTTCAAATAATAACTACCACCACCACGACCACCAACCTTGCCACCCAGCGTGGGGAGTCACCCTCAGAGATCAGCAAACCCCCTGTCATTTGCATGAGATTTCAAAAGCGGCCTCTGGGTAAGTCTGTCCCACACTTTTGGCCATCCATCCCAGATGGCTTGCCTCCACCCTCCACACTCTTGTCCCACGGCAAAGACTCATGTGAGCTTACAGAATAGACAGACCTGAATTAGGGTGGCCGTTGGGCACAGAGCAATCAAAGTGGTCTGGGAATGCTGTGGCCAGCTCAGGTTCTGGTCACCTGATCTGCCACATTTTTTGGGAGGGCCCCTTCCTCTCCTGATCATTCAATCATTCACCGCCCATGTGAACCTTTCTCTGGGGAGCAGTGGACGCCCATCGTCATTCATGTGGGAGTCATCATTTTTGTCGCTGGAGTCTCCATCAGCCTGGTTTGGGCATGTCATCACGATCTTGGCTCCCCAGCCCTTGAACTACAGGGCTCAGGTGTTTCTCCAGCTTAGCCCCTAAGCAGCCAGGACTTCGGGAGCCACCACAATAGACCCAATTTTAGAACTTCTTGCCAAGATAAGGTCTATCAACATCACCCGGGCTGGTCTCCGACCATGGGCTCAGGCAGCCTCCTGCCTCGGCCTCCCAGGGCGTGGGGCTGACGGACGTGAACTATGGTGCCTGGCCTAGACTCACACTTCCTGTCGGTTGGGGTGATGCAAAGGAAAGCCCTGGGATGGAGCCCATCGCATCCTGTGTAGCTGGGACCACAGGTGCCACCATGCACCACTCCAGCGTTTGCCTTCTGGGGAGTGATGAAGTCTCGTTATGTGGCACAGGCTGGTCTCCAACTCCTGGGCTCCCAAAGCCTCAGCCCAATTGTCTGCTGATCCATAGCCTTCAGGAACTCTAGACTCAAAGCTGTGGCCTCCTTCCTAAATGATCTCTGTCTGTTCATGATGATCATAACTCCAAACACAAATGGATGCTCTTCTTTTTTTTTCCTCTTTTCATTTTATCTTTGAATTGGAGTATTACTTTGTCGCCCAGGTTGGAGGGTGGTGGCTCACTTCTGGCCACTACAGCCTTGACCCGCCAGGCTCCCAGGAGTCTTTCCATGGCCTTCCGAGTAGCTGAACAACAGACGCATGCCACCACGCCTCGCTCATTTGGGATGGAGGGTAAAGATGAGTATCGCTGTAGTGCCCAGGTGGGTATTGACCCACGGGCTCAGGTTGGCTGCTGGCCTCGGTCTCCCAAAGTGCTGGGATGATGAGGCTGAGCCCCAGAGCCCAGTCTCCATCCTTCCTCGAAATGAACCAGAAGGCCTGGCGTGGCAGCCATGTTTGGAATCCTAGTGCTCCGAAAGGCCAAGGTCAGAGGATGTCTGGAGCCCAGGTGCCCAAGGCCAGCCTGGGCCATGCAGGGAGACCCCATTCTGCACCCATCCAGACAGGGTGTCTGGGTTCGAGGTGCCCATCTTCCCGGGCACTCCAGAGGCTGAGGCAGGATGATCATTGGAGCCCACAATTTTGAGACTGGCAGTGAACATTGGTCATGTCCATGGGCCCCAGTCTCGGTCAGAAAGACATATTCTGTCTCCAAAAACATCAGAATCATACACAGATTGTCAACTGCACATGGTGTGTTCACAGAGCAACTGTCTTTAGATACAGGAAAAATGGGATGGGGGAAATAAATGTCCCTGGGTGAGGGACGTGTCCCAAGCCTATCTTGGTAGAAGGTCCTTGTTGCCAAGTTGGAAGGTTCACCTGCCTGAGGCACATTTCACCCCTTGGAGGAAAGAGCCAGCAGGAACTCTACCAGGTAGCCTTGTGAACTCCCACACCAAAGTGGGAGAAGCCATGGGGGGGTTGTGGGTGAAAGGTGCAGAACTTGGGGGACCTTCACAAGTGGATGGGCTGGTGAGGAAGGATTGAGTGCACAAGTTTTGCAGGAGAATGGATT
>NW_007258505.1:0-991 GCF_000164805.1 Carlito syrichta
TCAGGCCAGTCACTTCAAAACCTTAAAGAGTGATTTGCTTTTAAGTATAACACACAGACTGGTCTCCAACAAGCATTTGTAAGAGTTGTACATAGCTAATAACATTCTATGACTGGTAAGGGCAGATGTGTGGGCGTGTATGTGTTCACATATCACTTCAGTTGTTTCTCCACCATTCTGTGAAAACCAATCAGCTCAGCAAAACTAGTTGAAAGTTTTATTTATATAAAATCCATTAAGAACATAAAAGATTTTCTTTAAAAATCTGTGGTTATTTACAGCAGTATTGCACAAGTAAAGTGGCAATTATCCTGTCAAAATTCATCAGTGCAAAACACAAGTAAGTCAGGGAAATTGCAATACAAATGTTACATATGCTGGGGCCTAGGAAACAGGTTAGTGATGGATCAGTATATACATGGATCAGTGCTATTTATAACAGGTACCTGATGAGTTCTGATACAGTAACAAGTGGTCACAGAACCTGTACATAAAACCTGAGAGTTTCTGAAGTCTGAAATTCCCAAGTACAAGTAATCAAGTCACTTAGCTGGGAGCTTGAGGGTGCTTGTTGCACACAGTGCCATAGAATAGACCCCAGCAGACTTAGCGTCATGTGTGGACATGTCCCTGCACATATTTGCATGTGAGGGGACACACACAGGCACCAGGCTAAATCAGCAGGGATGGCAGAGCCACCTGCATGGAACCACGAGTGAGTCTCCCCAGAGCTTCCGTGAGCTTTCACATCTTGATACAGTGTCCAGGGGGATACCCAACCTTTTCGAAGGGGATAGAGAATTGGAAGGAGGGCATCGACCTGAAGAAGCAGGCTGACCAAATGCAGTGACCAAATGGGTGACAGGTTGGGAGGGCGCTGTACAATTAGCTCCTGAAGACAAACAATTTAGTCCAACCTCAAAAGCACAGGAAGCCACACACACAGCAGTGAGGGAAACCCAACCATTCACCAGTTGCCCATGGGGACTGG
>NW_007258505.1:2144-2740 GCF_000164805.1 Carlito syrichta
GCATGCTCATGTGGCGCATACACCCCTTGGTTACTGCAGGCAAGAGCCCCCCATGCCTTTCCCAGGGTTGTACCCAGGATTCCCGGGGGGCACAGGGCTGAGGAAACAGAGTAAAGTGCTCCAGTCAGGAGACCGGCACATGAGTACAGAGATCCTGGGAGGAGGTGGCCCAGAACCAAATACGTCTTTTGTGTGTTTGTCCAGCAGGCCTGTGGCTGCAATTCCACCACCACTTACAACCGTGGGCTGTGGGAGACCCTACAAACAGGCTTGAGACACATCAGGGAACAAGCTGAGCTCCAACACAGCTTTTTAAACATGGTCAAAATCCCAAGAGGTTTTGAGAAAAAAGAAAATTTTTAAAAAGGAAGAATACTTGGAATCAAATCTTCTCTACTTAAAGGAAAAAGTATGTATAATATATATATATATAAATTAGAAAGATACGAATGAATGGATTTTTTTCACTTAATTTAAATAACATGACAACACTGGTCCTCTACTGGGCAAATATAAATACAATCATTGTTGGCACCGCTGACTCATTTGAAAATTCACGTATTTCTTTTAAAAAGTTGTTTAATGATCGGAGTTCT
>NW_007258505.1:3617-4872 GCF_000164805.1 Carlito syrichta
CCCTGGACCAATCAAGTACATCCGAGTCCAGAGAGTCACAAAAAGTAGATCAGAAAAGACACACAAAAATAGTCTGAAATTTTGCCACAGATGCAAATGAACTTAAGGAGGTACATAAATATTTACAAACGGGGCTGACAACAGATCCTCTGCCCCTTTAATCAGTTCCATTTCATAAGAACTCTTTTGGTATTAATAAAATAATTACAAAAAGGTCGAAGAGGCAATGGCAGGGAAGAGAAGGGGACATATCACACCTCTCCCTGTTTAAAAATTCTGTACAGTAATCTCTAAAAGTAAACTAAGGCAGCTTCATAAGTTAGCTGGCTCAGTTTCCACTGCAGGGTTTACATCATCCTCTGAGTAGGCAATAGGACCTTAAAATTTTTAGTACAAAAAATCATTTACAAGTTGGTTAAAAAGTTTCCATTTCCTTTTTGAAAAATCTGTTCTTATTAAAGAAGGTGGGAGGAAAAAAAAACACCACATGTAAACACCATTCTTGCATAAAATCCTCCTCGAAAGAACCATGGTTTGTACATTAAAAAAAAATCCTCCCTCTTTTGCATTCACAACAAACTTTCATTAGAAATTCTGCTGTGTGGTGATGAACAGAAAGGTCAAGTTTCCATCCAGCTCGTGTCTTCTGAACATGTTGCCTGTCCCTCCAGGAGAGTACCGCTGGTCGCATAGTAATGTCACCAGGTTCTTTCTTTCTTTCTTTCTTTCTTTCTTTCTTTCTTTCTTTCTTTCTTTCTTTCTTTCTTTCTTTCTTTCTTTCTTTCTTTTCTTCCTTCCTTCTTTTCTTTCTTTCTATCTTTCTTTCTTTCTTAAAGCAGGATGTATTGAGAGGACAGAAAAGCTCCCACCATGGGAGAGGACCTGAGGAGGTTGCCCTCCATTGCTTATACATTCAGAAATAAGTATGTTTAATGAATAACATAACCTATCCAGGGACATACTAGGTGTCATTGAATAGGGCAGAAACTATGTCCCAAAGAAGCTACAGGACCTAGGTAGAACAAAACTACAGGAGCTGAGATAATATGCATGGAAATTCATTGTGAAATAGCTAGATCAATAATGTGATGTGGTACAAAATATTAAACCCTACATGTTAATTGCTATTAACTCTCTTGAGATACAGGATTTAACACTGTAGTCAAAAGAAAACAAGAGACAATGCAAACAGTACTATGATAATCTAGAAGTATGAAAAAGTGATGATCCTTACTAAATGTGGAGGAAATGTCAG
>NW_007258505.1:5891-6285 GCF_000164805.1 Carlito syrichta
GAATCATGTAATGTATAGATAAGGCTTACAGTTACTCTACTGAATTGGCGGGCTTACCCAGTGTTCATTGCTCCCCAATTCTTAATTAGACTAGATCTACTTTGTATTGAGTACAACCCTCATATTTGTTTCTTGGGTTGTGGGGAAAGAGAAATCATAGTGTGGAAGGCCAAGTGGAAGTTTCTAATACCGATCCTTCCTGGCAAAGATTATAAATTAAAAAATAATATCTCATCCTGGGAGAAATAGGACATATTAGAGACACCTGTATATAAACCTGAGGGATGAAGAGTGGTGATCCTCTTCACATCTCCATCTATTTCACCAGTCTGGCCCTTGAAGAAGCAAGATGAATCTTGCAGGATGACCAAAAATTACAGCAATTGTTTTTAAG
>NW_007258505.1:7694-12218 GCF_000164805.1 Carlito syrichta
TTTCAAATCATTCTTCCCCTTTATTGGCTTCTCCAGAAATACTGTTAATCCTATCTACTGAGTTCTCAACTTACTTATTATATAAATTATTTTGAGAATTTTTCTTTAAATAGTTTATGCATTTCAGTTCTCTGATTAGATTCTATATCCTATTATCTTGTTGAATGTGTTATTTAGAGTTATCTTAAAGTTCAAGTCTAGTCACTTCATTTTCTGAATCATCTTTGAACTACTTCTATTGCTCGCTTCTCTTCTTTTCTGATAAATTTTAAATAAATAGCAGACATTTACACTCAAGTTTTTTGAGGCTGTAGATGATGTCTTCTCCTAGAAAATATTTACCCGATTCTCTTCCAGGCAGCTAGAAATCTCTGTAGTGTAATTGGGATCTTAAATGTTTCAAAATTCTATAGCCCTCATTCATCCAGCTTTTTCCTGGGATTTTTGTCTTCTAGAAAGCTCAATTTATGTTGGAAGCTGGCCACGGGGGCCCACTGAGCATTAGGGATCAGGGAGGGCTGTGGACCCCGCGACCACTAGGATGTGTTCAGGAGCCATTGACCCCATTTTCCTCCTCCTTTTACCATGTATAACAAGTAACGTAAAGGAACTCTGCTGATCTAAGCTGAAGGCTCTGTGACTGTGACAGGCATGGCTCACTCTAGAAACTCATTGTTCCTCTTTCCCATAAACTGTGGTTTTGACTTAAGTATTAGATGTAATTCAAAATCAGGTCACATTTGGGAGCCTTTTATATGGTACAAGCTTCTTTATAAGATTTAAAAGTATATTTGTAGAATTAGTATATACTTATGGAGAGCTGTTTTCAGTTTTAGATGGTATAGATGATTATCTAGAGTTACCAGAAATGGCCCAGCACAAACCTTGGTCTGGGCCCCATTCCTGAGGGCCCAGGCCGTACTTTGGACTGGGCTGCATTCTTTCAGGCTGGTTTTAGCTACAGTTAGTGTAGGGTTTTTTTTCCACCTATTATATAAATTGAATTTATTTTATTCGTAGAAAATATTGTAGAATAGGTCATGCTAACATCAGGGAATCATGTTAGTTCAAGCATGATCAATCATGATATTTTGAGGTTTAATAAGAATAAAGTTAACTTTAGAAATTTCATTGTCTCCATTTTCTACTATTGTGGTTTTGGCCTTAGTACATTTACAGTTTATATTTGGGTTTTATTTTTAGAAGCTTTGTTGCTGATGATCAGCTTTATATATTAGGATTAGGAATTAGAAACTTTCATAGAAATTAGGATAGATATATAGGACTTTAGAATAGCCATTGTGTTAAGAGATTATGAACTTTGGACTGGGCCACATCCTGTAGAGCCCAGCATGACCTTTAGACTGGGCCACATTCTTTAGGAGTTGGCTTAAGCTTCCGTAGCATTGTGTAAGTAGTATTAGCATAGAATAGAAAGGTAATAAAATTTAAGCTAGTCATCATGGGTGTTGTGTGCGCACATGAGCTGTAGAAGTTATTGATTATCAGAACATCATGATGTTAGTAGGGATTGTTACATTGCTTTTGAGGAATATTAACTAGCAAAGAGAACAATAAGACAATTTGGTGGTTTGTCCTTCCTCGTACCTGAGAAAACATCTGGTGGGTGGGGGATGCCCCTCCTGCACCTCGCTTTGTGTTCATGTAAAAGACTTGTGAGACTGTCTGTGTAAAATTTGGAGATAAATACCTGCTGTAACTTCCAATAAAACGACTTCTGCTCAATTCACTGAATAGTTGTCCACTTTCTTTCTTTCTCTTTCTTCCTCTTTATATCTATCCCTCCATCTTTCTTTCTTTTATTATCTATCCCTACTACAGAATCAGCTTCTGCACTAGACAGAGTCCAGTCTCTTTCTTTCTCCCCCCCTTTCTTTATTTCTCCAGAATAATCGCCAATGCTGCCACACCTTCCAAGGGACCTCCTAAATCTCCCCAAAACTTGCAGGGACTGGGCCCCTGCAAATGTAGAGCTTGAAATGAATGTTTACATGGACACTTCTTCTGATAGATATTGAGTTTTTTCTCTCTTCAGAATTAGGGAACTGAATAATATTCTGCTATGCTTTTTAGTCACATCAATAAGCATCTTTGCCTCTATTTTGGGATAGTTCAACAATGTAAGGTATTTTAGGTTTATTTTAATGAACTTATCTGTGATTTTGACTCTACGCTTTAATTTCCTTGGTGACTTTTCAATGTCTTCAAACAGAATTTATTTACATTTTTACTGTGGATTTTTTAATTGATCTTGTTGAGAGAATTTACCTACTATAAGTCACTCTACCATACATATGAGTTTCTCAAAATTTTTACAAAATTTAGGGGTAAGAAAATATGTCACATAATAATAGTTTCAAAAGTAACTATTATGACATGTTTTCTTGTTTTCTTTAAGCTTATCTTCATCTATTTTACTAAATGGATGTACCTGAAACAAAAATATGAATATAGCATTTACCTTTTTAAATATCTTAAATGAATATTTACCACATATGTCAAAGTAATTTTCTCCATCGAATATCCATAGTACTCGGATCTCTTATACTTTTTAACATTTTATAAAATTATCTGAAAAGTGAACCAAACCAATTACAGTAATTCTTCTACATATGAATGAGTTCCTTTCTGAGAGCATGTTCATAAGTCCAATTTATTAGTAAGTCTAGCAAAGTTATGCTAGGTACCCAATTAACGCAATGTAAGTCAGACACATGAACTAACTTGAATGTTCATTCCTACACAGAGAACTCACTATACAGTAAAAGTTAATTTAATCTATATAAGTGTGACATGTTAGTTAGTCAACTGCAACTCAATGCAAACTCCACATATAAAAAGTATTTATTGGCAGGACTCGGTGGCTCAGTCTGTCATCCCAGCACTTTGGGAGGCCGAGATGAGTGGATTGCCTGAGTCCACGGGTTCGAGACCCATCTGGGCAACTTGATGAGACCACATCTCTACAACAAATCAAAACTTAGCCAAGCATGGTAGCACATGCTTATAGTTCCAGCTACTTGGAAGGCTGAGGCAGAAGGATCGCTGGAGCCCAGCAGGTGAGGCTGCGGTGGTCGGGAGCGGCCACTGCACTCCAGTCTGGGTGACAGAGTGAGACTCCAACTCAAAAAAAAAAAGTATTTATTGTGGATTGTGAGACCATTTTGATATTTTTGATATCATAAAGAGCTGATATCAAGAAGTAAGCCTAATAGTTACAAAGTTGTTGAAATGTCCTGAACTTCAGAAAGTCTTATCTGAAGTTCAGATCAAAAAATCCATTCTAAGTGTACTGTATAGTTTTATATTTTAGTGCCTCATCAGCCGTACAACCCTTCTCCAAATACTCCTCAACCTATTTGAGAATACTTGGATAAACTTAAACATAACCTTTATTATTTCCCATTTATTTTTGTCTTTATTGTCATATTATTATAACATGAATAAATGGTCCCTTTGGTAAGCTAGTAGAACTTCATCTATCTTTTAATTCTTTCTAGATTATTCCCTTTATTTGAATTCTATCTTGTTACAGACACATGTTAGAAATATTGTGGGCTCTGTTCTAGAAGACCATGATAAAGCATATATCACAATAAAGTGAGCCACAGAAATTTTCTGAGTTTGCTATTGCATATGAGTTATGCTCACATTATACTCTAGCCTGGTACCTGTGTAATATTAGCGTTATATCTAAAAACTAAAAAAGTACCTACCTTAATTTTAAAACACTGTCTTACTAAAAAATAAAAATGCTAACAATCGTCTGAGCCTTCAGCAAATTGCAATCTTTTTGTTGGTGGAGAGCCTTGTCCACTTGTTGATATCATCAGGGTGGTAGTTGCTGAGGATTGAGATGACTGGGGCAATTTCTTAATATTATACAACAATAAAGTTTGCCTCATTGATTGACTCTTTCTTTAAAAAGATTTCTCTACAGTATGTACTGCTGTTTGATAGTATTTTACTCACAATAGAACTTCTCTCAAAATTGGAGTTAATCTTCTCATGCCCTACCACTGCTTTATCAACTAGGTTTATGTAATATTATAAATTGTCATTTCAACAATGTTCATAGCATCTTTACCCGGAGTAGATTCCATCTCAAGTGAGCACTTTCTTTGTTCATTCATACAAAGAAATATATAATCTCTTCAAATTTTATCATGAGATTTCATCAATTTAGATACATCTTCACTCCACTTCTAATTCTAGTTATTTTGCTAACTCTATCACATCTGCATTACTTCCTTCACTGAAGTCCTGAAGCCCTCAAAGTCATCCATTATGGTTTTAATCAACTTCCAAGTTCTCTTAAGGCTGATACTCTGATATTGTCACATGAATTACAAATGTTCTTTTTTTTTTTTTTCAAGGAATTGTGTTTTTTTTTTTTGTTTGTTTTTGTCTTTTTTATTGTGAAGTTGTGGGGTACAGTTAAGGGTTAGGTATACAATTGCGTTTCATTCAGGCACCCTGTTGATATGGGGTGTTTCCCCGTTC
>NW_007258505.1:12238-33532 GCF_000164805.1 Carlito syrichta
CCCCCACCATAGTTTCCCAGTACGGTCAGTCATTTTCATATAGTATTGCATTGGATGTTTAAGGTCCATTATATGAGTGAGAACATGTGATACTCAGATCTTTGTTTCTGTGAGAGTTCACTCAGTATTATAGACTCTAGTTCCATCCAGGTTGCTGCGAAATTCATGATTTTGTTCTTTTTTATGGCTGCGTAGTATTCCATCATGTATATGTACCACATTTTTAAAATCCAGTCCTCTTTTGACGGGCAGCATGGTTGTTTCCAGGTTCTTGCTATTGTGAACAATAATGGCATTTAGTATAATGAATATTTTTCAGAAAGTTGTCCTTTTACTTTGTCCAGATTTGTCAGAGTGATCCATGTCTATGGCAGTTATAGATTGGCAAAAATGTATTTCTTATATAATAAGATTTGAAAGTGAAAATTACTCCATGATCTATGGGTTACAGAATAGATGTTGTGTTAGCAAGTATAAAAACATTGATATACTTGTACATCTTTATTAGAGCTCTTAGGTGACCAGGAACATTACCAATGAACAGTAATATTTTGAAACAATTCTTTTTTTTTTTTTTTCCCTGAGCAGTAGATCTCAACAGAGGACTTAAAATATTCAGTAAACCATGCTCGGAAGAGATGTGTTTCTACTCAAACTTTGTTGTTCCATTTTCCAAGCACAAGCAGAGTTAATTTTTGCTTTAATTTTTAAGGGACCTGGGATTTTTAGAATGGTAAATGAGCACTGGTTTCAACTTCAAATTACCAACAACATTAGTTTGAACCCAGACATTGACTTCTCTCTACGTATGAAAGTCCTGGGTGATATCATCTTCCAATACAAAGCAGTTGGATCTACACTGAAAATCTGTTGTGGAGTGTAGTTATCTTCATCAGTTGTCTTGGCTAGATCTTCTGGATAACTTTCTGCAGCTTTTCATCAGCACTTGATGCTTCACTTTTCACTTTTATGTCATGCTTTGCATATATTTCATTTTTTATTTATTGAAAGTTTGTGACAGCTCTGCATGGAGCCAAGAGTAGACTCCATGTATAACTTTTATGTTATTAGTGGCATCTTTCCTTAAACTTTATAAACTCTGTTGGCTTCCAACTTTTCTTCTACAGTTCTTCACCTCTCTTAGTCTTCCTAAAATTGAAGAGAGTTAAGACTTTGCTCTGGAATAGGATTTGGCTTAAGGATTGTGGCTGGTTTGATTTGTTTATTCAGAACACTGAAACTTTCTCCATATCAGAAAAAGGACTGTTTCACTTTCTTATCATTTGTGTCTTCCCTAAAATACTAATTTTAATTTTCTTTAATAATTTTTCTTTTGTATTCACAGCTTGGCTTTTTGGTATAAAGCCTGGTTTCAGCTTGTCTCAGCTTCTGACATACTTTCCTCACTAAACTTAATCTTTTCTAGCTTTTGATTTAAAGTGAGAGAAGTAAACACTTAGAGGATATTGTTGGGTTATTAATTGACCTAATCTCAATATTTGTGAGTCTCAAGGAATAGGAAGCCCCAAGGAGAGAGAGAAAGAAAAAGGAATAACTGGTTAGTGCAGAAGAAAGAGCACACGCATTTATCTACTAAGTTTGTTATCTCATATGGGCATGCTTTGTGGTATCCCAAAATAATTAAAATAATAACATCAAAGATCACCATAACAAATTAATAATAATAATAATAAAGTTTGAAATATTTTGAGGATTACTAAATGAAACACAGAGACCTGAAATAATCACGTGTTCTTGGAAAAATAGCACTGGTAGACTTGCAAGAAGGGGAATTGTCACAAACCTTCAATGCACAAAAAAATACATTATCTGCAAAGCATGGTAAAATGAGGCATACATTTGTATACATTTGACTTCCATTATAAATGTTATACACACATATTTTTGGTATCTATAAAATGCATCAAATGTATTTGCCTACATTTTTCTATATGTATTTATTTTTAAGCCTTTGGAGATAAAAAGTTGACTCTTAAGAAACATGACATAGAAAGGTATCCCCCCAAATCAGAATTTATTTATAGAAAGTTTTGGATTTATTTTTACATATTTTAACTTCAGTCAACTTCAAAGTACTTTTTATTTGATGCAATACACCTCTTGAGACACTTTTCCCACTGCTCCAGTTTTTGATGACTTTTAGTACTTCTGCCATTTCTTGTTTCACCTCTTCCACATGGGCAAAATATTTCCCTTTGAGGACTTTTGTCATCTGGGGAAACAAACAAACAGAAAAAAGTCGCTTGGGGTGAGACAAGGTGAATAGTGAGGGTGGGGCATGGGGGTCATGCTAATTTTGGTGAAAAACTGCTGAACACTCAGCATGGTGCTGGTAGGTTGTTTGTGTAAATCACCTGTTTTGAAATGGACAAATGCAGTGAAAAAAAACTCTTAAAAATACACTGAAGCTGAATGCAGCCTTTCACAGCAACTCTAGCTGGTACATGTGATGCCAATGGGTTCCTAGAACACTTACCTAGCAAGGGAAACCTGTACTACAAGGGACCTACCTCTCAAAAAATAATTCCATTTTTTTAGATACATCCCCCTTGTATAGTATAGGCTTAATAAATGCATGCTTTATTTAAAATGGAGTTTTAAAAAATTTTGAGGGTTGGGAAGGAGAGAGAAAGACCTAAATAGAGAAGAGAGTGTTTGTGTAGGAAATATACAGAGTCAACCACTGCAGGTGAATTTGGAAAAATTAAAGATTTTCTGTTTGACTGGAACCTGGTAGATTTATAAAGGTGGTATAGTTGTTCAGTTCAGAAATTTCAGTTAGGATGTTAATCAAAGGTTTTAAAATTAAGTCAGAATAATCAAAGGTTTTAAAGTTGTCAGAATAATTTTAATAATTATATGGTTGACTGTTAAGTGTTTCTAAAGTAGGAATCATCGAGATAGGCCTTTGCTCTAGGAGGATTTATCTGATATATGTTAATCATGTAGGCGATACAAATTACTTTAGCAAAAACATGGGCCATAGAGATGACTATAAAAATCTAGAATCAGAAGGATTAAGTAACAGATTGAACTGGTAGAACACAGAGAAGGGTGAAGTAAACATTGCTTTCTAAAAGAGATTTTTGGCTTGGTTGAATACCAATTATCTGCATATATGGAGTGAGTTATACTGGAACTTTCTGAAAATATTATACCTTTTATCTTAACATGAGACTAAGTATTATTACATGCTCTGCTTCATGATTTCTAGAATAGATCTAATGTACAGTGTGCTTTAATTACATTTTCCATTTCCTACCAATGTTATTTATGGACTCCAAAGTTGCTAGAAAATAAAATTCCTCTTCATTGTCAAGAATAATCATTCTTATGATAAATCATTCATTACATTAATTTTCAAAATGTTTCCACAAGTTAGGTGTTTGTGTCTCAGGCTGCCATAATAAAATACCAGAGATTAGGTGACTAAAACAACAGAAATTCATGTTCTCCCAATTCTATCAGTTGGGAAGTCCAAGATAAAGGTGTTAGCCCATTCAGCTCCTGATGAGCACTCTCTTCCTAGCTTGTAGATGGTGGCCTGATAACCTGGTCATCTCACTGTGTTGTCTCCGAAGGCAGAGAGAGAAAGAAAGAGAAAGAGAGAGAAGAAAGAGAGAGAGAGAGAGAGAGAGAGAGAGAGAGAGAGACTGTTATATGGTTTCTTATAAGGGCAATAATCCCATCATGAAGACCCCCTACACATAATCTAATCTAAACCCAATTCCTAATTATCTTCCAAAGGTTCCACCTCCAAACATCATTACTTTGGGGGCTATAGCATCCAAATATGAATTTTGGGGAAACACAATTCAGTCCATAGTACTGTGTGGGTGTATATATATGTACTTTTCTTCTTACTGAGAATTTTTTTTTCTCTTTTTTTTTGGGGGGGCTTTCTATTTGAACTGAGAAAATATAAAAGAATTGTGGTACATTTGCCAAAAGCAATAATATGTCCTTGCCTAAATATCCAAGTATGTCATAGAGAATGGCAACCCAACCCACTGGGCTTTGTGTTCCAGGGTCAGTAAGAAATGTTATCATATGGCCCCAGGAGACTAGTCACTGCCTCTGTAACATTGTATTTCCAGAGAGAGGGTCTGTGAACCACTCCAGCTGTCTAGAACTCTTCAAGCTGAAGTTAGGATGTTGAGACAGGCCTGGGGGGAAAAGTGTCATCTGTTCTCTGTAAGCTCATCTGTTCTCTGTAAGCTCTTTGGCTTTGATTCAGTCAGCAATTCTTTAAATGCTAGGATATTGTGACTTTAAGGTTTAATTAAAGGGATTAACATAACAAATCCAGGAAAAAGATAACCATATTACATGACTTAGGGTTTACCAATAAGACACAAAAATAATTAAGATGATTTGGTTTTCTGCTTTTGGCAATACTTTTTCCAGATTTATGCTAAACAGTACACACAAAAGCCCAGGGAACAGAGACTAGCCTGAGCCATATGCTCAATACAGAAGCTACCAGAACAGGTGTGAACATGTGTTGATCAATACTATTAATTTTTAGTAAGCAGTAAAATGTAGCAAACCCCTAAATGTTGTAAATATTAGCCCTTAGAACTTATCTTGTTAAGAATGTTCGGGAATGTAGTTCCTTAAAAACCCTGATAAAGTTTTATGTTTTTGAATGAAACTTATGTTCTTTCTTTTTAGGTTGGTAGTATAAATACATAGACAGAGAAGAATGAGGCAGTGTCCATTACTATCAGTGCAAATGGCTGCAGGATTGCTGTGAAGAAAGAGTAGTACAGCAATTTACAAGTTCAAACTTTGTCTCAGGTCAAAATGTTTCTACAACTCACAAATACAGTTCACTGTGCAATATACTAGCCTGGGTCTTTGCCAGATAAGCAAGCCTATGATCAAGAGGTTGAACTGAGCTTTGGTGGCACATATTCTTCTTGCTCCAACCCCCAGTGTCTCTTGATATGATGTCTCATATAACACTAGAATAGATATGTGATAGAGGCAAAGGTAAAATTGTACTCCTTTCTCATTTTATTTTGTTTCTTTCAAAAACAAACAAGCAGGTTTTCATTTAATTTTATAAGCAAAAGAGCAAAGAAGGCGCGCATTTAATGTCTTTATCATTTTCATCCAGGAACAGGAAATTGAGATACTTTCCCTTTGATTATAGTTCATAACCCTGGTATGCATGGCAAAACGGAGAATCCTTTCTGTTTAATTTGGCTCTAAATTTAGAAAGACAAGTGCAAGACAGTAGATAAGCAAATAACACATGGACTGCTTATACCGACCTTTCTTAAATTTGTAGCCACTACATCAGTCAAGTACACATCCCATGACCCTCTCATGTATTTCCCCTTGAATTAGTATGTTCTGGATATTTTTAAACACTGTTTTATGTGACTTGGGATAGTAGTGAGGTACCGTGTTTTTTTCAGTCTCTTCTACCATGATCTAAAAACCAGACGAAAAAAGAAATAGAAAACTTAACTTAAAAGAATAGTTGCATGTAAAGCAAAATATGAAGCCATGTTTATTTGGAGACTTTTCTTCAATCTCAGTTGATAGTAAAGGAATACACTGCAACTCAAACAATTGCATAATTTTCTGTGCACTTACATTGTTCTGTACTTTTCAAACTAACACTGTTTCTAGTATTATGTAGGGGACACGGATTCACAATTGGAACTGAGATTTTGAAAGTAATTTGCCTTGGAACAAAATACTTTCTATCTAAAATTGTAACAGCAAAAATAAATGAGAGATTGGTCATGTGTAGGCATCTTTCCAGTGGCCATTCTAAGACACACTTTTTAAAAATATCGTTGATAAAATGTCTTTCTTTGATTCATCAGGAAGACAAACTGAAATGCTCTTACTAAAAAATAAATGCATATTATTAGCTTTAAAGTGAGGTAATGCTGAATGACAGAAGTATTTGATGACTGAAATCAGGAAAGAGGAAATGAAGACTAAAAATATGTCATTGTCGGTTCTGGACAAATTAGTGGAAGTGTGTGTTCCGATTCAAAATTATTCTTCTTTGTTATTTAGATAGAAAGAGTCTCAGAGTGAAGCTCATTGATTGTTATAGGAGGATTTGGGTTATAAACAGCGGAAAGGAAAGCCAAGTGGGCTTAAATAATGAAGGGGATTTTCGGTTCATGTAATTCCCTAGCAGTGACCTTGGCAATAATTTGTCTGATTCAAATAATTTCACTTTACTTTCAGTTGTTTCCCCCCGACCTTTTTTTTTTTGGTTTTATTTTCTGGGGGTTGGTGCCACTGGGTTGAACATTTCCTCATTTTATGTCAAAAAAAGTTCCAAATTTCCCCAAGGTCATAAGCTTACTTGTCCAGGTTCAGCTGAAAAGAGGTCATTTATTTCCAAGAACTTTCAGAAAAAGTCCTGATGATTGCTCTGATGAGGTCCACCTAGGACATGTGCATGAATTTGAAATAATTGTGCTAAATTAGATCATAATTGATGATAATTCTTATGTACTCACCCCTGGAACTGAGGTAGGGTCGATCTCATGTAAATTAAAATATCTATAAATGAAGTAGTTTTCCAAAGAAAACTTGAAGTGCTTCCCAAAAGGGATATGATGAAATATAGATGTTCCTTACCTAAATCTGCAAATGTTCACTGAATAAGCAAACATTAGCTCTTAGAAAAAGAAACAGTTACTGTGATAGCTAAGTCCACAATGCAGCATCCTAAAACAACATCCATTTATTACCTGACACTTATGTAGGTTAGAATTTTAGCTCACCATTTCTGAAATCAAAATCAAAGTGTCAGTCAGGCTGTTTTCCCTTGGAAACTTTCAGGAAAAAATATTCTCACAAATCATTCTTGCTGTTGACAGAATTCATTCTTTGCAATTGTAGGACTCAGATACCATCTTCTTGCTGGCTGGAGACTGGAGGTTACTCTTCAGTCTCAGGGTTTTTTTTCACATGACCCTGTGCATCTTAAAGTCAGCGAGGGCTCAATTTCTTCCTTGTGCTTCAAATCTCTGAATTCCTCTTCAACAAGCCTCTGGAGAAAAATCTGCTTTCAAAAGCTCATATGATTAGATCAGGCTCGCCCAGAAAAATCTTCCTACCTGAAAAATCAACAATGTTAAATAATAAAACCTAATGCTGGGAATAAGAACCATCATACTTAGCCAAGGATTCTTCACAATATGTAAACCAGAGAGAACCGAAGATCTTTGGGGGAAATATTCAAATTCTGTTTAACACATTTACCTAATTACTTTGGACCTATTAATTGATCTCTTAAGCAAGATCTTCACATTCCTCCAATTTAGAAAAGTATTTTCAATTATCATTCCAGGCATATTTTCAGGCACAGCAATTAACATTCATTTTTAGTAATTAGGGCCTTTGAAAATTAAAGTGATTAAATTGATAAATCACTTTTTTCTCAGTCTGTAATTTGATGATTTAACCAAAGACTGGTCAGCCTCTGAGCTTCTCCTGAATGGTCAGTTACTATCTTAGCCATGACAATTACAATGTGCTTAATGGTCCTGAGGTCCATTTTCCCTACTCCATTGTCTTCCCTCTTATATTGAAATCTGACTGCTGTTGTATATCCAAAAAAATAAATTCCATCTGCAATGCCATGTTTAAAAAGGTCATTTAAACAAGTGGGAAGAATGTAAAAGCTTGTCAAAGAGGGGAAAAGAGATATTTATGGTGCCTCTGTGAACATGATTACATTGAAATATTGAAGGGCTCAGTATATCAAAATAGCTAAGACAGTGTATCTATTGTAATGCAAACAAACATTGAGTCACATATTCTCAGAATTGCTTTTTTCCTCTTTTCCTTTTGTTAGCATTGTTTTGTTAAAGCAATTAATGAAATATAACCTATTAAAAATAAACTCAATTCCTTCACCTCTAGTTTAACACAATTTGCCATGTTTTGCCATCACTTTCAATACCACCTTTCTCCTGTTATCCCTTCTTGATTTTTCCTCCTCCACTGTTCTTCAGATTCAGTAATAAAAGCTTGAATCCTCTGAGGAATATGATAAAACTCCATTGATCTTAATCCCACAGAAATAAATATATGCACATATATACAACATTTTGCTTTCAACTTGGGAGACTCACTGATCCTCTAAAACTCTCTTCCTTCCATATCTCCTGAGTTTTGCTATTTATTTTTCTGAGAACATATTTAACTACCCTTCCTCTTTGTTACTGTAGCTCTCAGCCTAGGACAAGCATTTGCCCCTCACACTCTTTTGCAGACACCAGTGTATCCACATTCGATGCACCGCACACACAGATCAGATTTAAGAATCTTTTTCTCAAAAGTCTCTTTTGAAATATTTGTTTATTCCAAAGCCTCCCTCTCTGTACTTCAGTATTCATTCCTCTCATCTAACTTACAAAGCCCTGTTTCATCTCTTTTCCCTAAACCCACTGCCTCATTCCATCTCCTAATTACTGGTTGTGGAAAATGCTCAGCCATATGTTTTCCTGGCTTCCACCAAATTCAAATACTTCTAAATGAAAACAAACTTCTTCCTGACTGCCTAAGTACATTTTTTTACAGGTAAATTCAGAGTCCCCTTTAAAAGTCTCACATTTACTTTACTCTATGCTTTACTTTCTGTAATATAGTTATTTTTTCAAGTATGTGTGTTCGATGTTAATCCCAAAGAAGTTTTACTCTGTTCATTTTCATTTCTAAACAGCAAAGTCATAAGGAAAAATAGAGTTTGTGACCTTTGTTTCTGTCATTTTACCTTTCTTCCTGTTCTCACTTCTAGTTAAGAGTGTTACATAGTCTGTAAAATCATACAGAAGCATGTAATTAAACACTAATGGTGGAAAAATTATGTCAATACATTGCATTTTACATATTTTTTTTAATCAGGGTCTCTGTCACCCAGGTTGGAGTGTGATATCAAGATCAAGCTCACCACAACCTCAGCTTCCTGGACCCAAGCAGTCTTCCCATCTCAGCCTCCTTATTAGTTGGAACTATAGGCACTCACCACCATGCCTGGCTAGTTTTGTTTTCTTTTAAATTTTTATAAAGACTAGATTTCACTATGTTGCCTAAGCTGGTTGAGAACTTGTGGGTTCAAGTAATCCTCTAGTTTGACCTCCCAAGTGTTGGGATTATACTCCTGAGCCCCCATATCTGGCCATTCTCTATATATTTTCAAAGAAAGAAAAAATAATTTTATAGAACCAAATGTAATTTGCAGTTCTGTTTTGAAATCTACTGTTTGTTGTCTTTTAAAAAACAATCTCTTTTAGGTAAGACAATATCAAAATCCATGTATACATAAGCTTAAAATAATATGTAAGGTAATGGAGATAGTTGTCATTTTCTCTGAAAACAATTTAGTGGAAAGGAATAAATTTCAAGAGTTAACTCCAGAGAGTAACTTTCAAATGAAGCAATTCATGGACAAAGTTTAAAACAAATAAATTTCAACATAGCAAGTAGAGCTTTTGACCCTATATTGTATCTAGATTCTGATGTCCATTAACATAGTTTTTTAAAGGGGGGAATGGGGAGGAAAATATATGTGAATCACATATTAGTGTCTGGCATGGGGAAGGGTAAAAATTTCAAGAGCAACTCTCTCTATGAAAAGACTCGGATGGCACCGAGTCTGAGAGTGAGGGGCTGAGGAACCAAGAGACACACATAGTAAAGTAATAAATAATCTTTTGGATTGCAAAGCACTCAGGTTTTCCTAAGACAAATGTTTGTACTGACTCCTTATGACTCTTTTCTAGTGGCAAGGTCCCAGACCAGAATTGAAAGAGGCCTTCAAGTCAAAGGTCTCCTCAAACGCAAAGATAATTGTAAGGCAATAAGCTATGGATGCACAGATTCTTTGCATGAGTTGCCTGGGAAGTTCATCAGTTCTCTCAGTGACATTAGCAAGGTCAGTTAGAAATCTGTGTAGCTACTTGGAAATAGAAATACTTGCAGGGATTGTGAGAGGTAGGAGGTGGGAAGAAGACAGTCAAAATTAGCCAGAAGAGCAGCTCCTTCTACTTTTCAATGCTGAAATGAGAAATTGGGGTGATTGAGACATGGAATAGTTGCTATAAAACTAATTTACATTGTTACTGTACCTCTAGGCTGGTGGCCTAAGGAAATGCCTGTTATGTTTATATTTATACTTTAATTGGTTTAGGCTAGACATTGTGGGGGTCAGAGTGTCAAGTCAACACGATAAAGTGATACTCTAACAACCTACATTGGGAGGTGCTGAAAACTGTTCCCTTTAGACTTATATCCAACTCCCTCTTCACACCACTCATACAGAATAGCATCCATTAGATTTACACTTGCCAAATAAAATGTTTAATTGATTGATTTGAAGAGTAGTTTTATGGAAAGTAGAGAGTATTGCCCAGATATCTTTGAGTTTGTTTGCTCCTCTTGTCTTATCTGTAGGTATGTAATTGAAATGTATGAGATAATATCAGTATTTAGCAGTGCCTCAGTATGTTTAGATGTTAGCATTCTTTACACTTTCTGGAGTAAAGCCCAATTCTTTATTTATTAGAAGAAGAAAGTTAACGTCAATGTGCTAGTGTCTTGTCCAAAATATCTTGGATGACAATAATGATACTGTGGGCCCTGTATTTCTGAGTATGACAGCATTTTTTCAATTCAAAATTTAAGTAAACACATTTTATACAAATCAACAATGAAAGGTTATGCTATTGAAATATTTTGAATAGGTGCAACACTTACAATGAAATACTTCACTAAAAGATAGGATTTAGTTTTCCAGTCTGCTTCTGCAACTTAATACCTATAGGATCTTGTCAGTGGAAACATAGACGCATTTTAATCTATTAAATGGAGATTAAAATTCCTATCTCCCAAGGTTGTAATGAGGCTTAAATGAGAAAATGAGGAAAATAAGTTCTAGTATTGCAAATGCAAAGAGGAACATAAGTTCTAGTAATGTTATTGTCATTGTTAAATAAATACTGTAAGGATAAGCATACAAAAACACTACTTTAAACAGAGAGTAATAAATACATAAATTGGTTAAAGTGGAAGACAGTCAATGTTAGAAATTACTTTTAAAAATGTGTTTATTGAAAGTACTGAAAGACACATGAAGAAGGGTATAAATAAGGAAAATGGATTGGTACAAATTTCCAGCTTTTTGAGAACAACATTATTAAAAGTAAATGCACTATTTCTTATGTAGAAGCTTTGCGAAAGAGTAATGGCATTTTGAAAAAATCTTACTGTTGGTACAATATTCTGAAATAATCATTACAATGCTGTGAAAGAAAGTATTGTCCATCGCAAAATGATAATAGTGGCCGATTGTGAACCACTGGAATAGCAACCATGAAACTCTGTAGTTAGTGGGGTCAGTACACATTGTTCACTGCACACTGAAGTCTGTGTCACTTCTACTGATAAAAAAAAATTCATACTCAATTTTGACAATATATCTTTATACTTCCATATTCTTATGTGTTTGTTTTCAAGGGATGTCACATTCCTTTGGTGGAATTCTTCATGTTTCACATATTTTGTCTACATTTTGTACATGTATAAATAACACTATAAAAGTTATTTGAAAGTTTGTGTGTAATCTGAACATATGAGATATCTACTTTTTATTTCATTATTATTTTCTACCTTGCTTCTTGATTATGAACCACGTTTTTTACTCCTCATGTGCTTTGTTGTTTTTTATTTTATGCATAGTAGTGGAGACTGAAGTAGGTATTATTCATTCCTATAATAGAAATACCCTTATCTACTATGAAAACATTTGAGTGAGAAGTTCAATTAATTTCTTCTCTAGTTGAAATGGATCTTGGTTTCATGCCAGCTTTGTTCAGACTCAGTTCCTTACTGGCTATAATGTTTTGGTGGTAGGGTGAGAATTTTGATGACTGGGTTTCCAGAAATCTCTCTACAAGAAAACAGACTAATAGCCAGCTTTTGGGGTTTTTTGTTGTTTTGTTTTGTTTTTAAATATGGAAATCTTCACGAATTAGCTTTTTGTGTTGTAAGAGATTTCTTTGCTTTATAATATGGCCTCAAGTTTTTGGACTAATGAACCCTTTCTATCTCAACCCTAACTACATCTTGGGAAATCTCTGTGTCTTGGGAGATCACTGTTACTCTGCCTCCTGTCTAGTTTTTAGTGGGCTACTGCTGTGTGTTCACTGAGGAGCTTGTGTGCTTTGGGGTAATATCTTTTCCATTCTGTTCTTGGCTCACTGTTTTATTGTCACCAGATACCCAAGGAAACTTGACATGCAAAGTCTTAGTTTGTTAGGGAAGGTATAACAAAAATGTCACAAACTGGGTGACATGAACGAAGATTTATTTCTTATAGTTCTATAGGCTTGGAAGTCTGAGGTCAAAGTGCTAAAAGATTCAGTGTCTGGTGAGGGCCCATTCCTCATAAACAGCACCTTCTTTCTGTATCTTCTAATGATGGAAGGAGCAAGGTTGTTATCTGGTGTGCTTTTGTAAGGTGCCCTGATCACTCATGAGGGCAGAATACTTATGATCTAATAACCTCCAAAGGCCCCACCTCCTAAATCTATCACATTTGGGGCTAGGTGTCACATAAAATTTTGGGGGAGGTCACAGACATCTGACCATAGTATGCATTTTAGGTGGGTTTTTTTACACTTGTGTCCACCTCATTTTGCTGCTCTGTCTTTGATGAAAACCTGTGAGAAAGAATTGGCAGGTCAGTGTAACATCATCCTGTGAATGGGATGAGAATTACATCCTAGCATTGTAATTCACCCTGCCAGATCACACATAGCCATTACAAATTGTTAATGTTTTGGATGGCTTTCCTGTTTCTCTCTTTCTGTCAGAACCAGGTGTACAGTCTTAAGAAAGCTGAGGCAAAGAAATCTACATGAACTAAATTTGACTAAGAAAAAAATGGTACACATACACACACCACATATGAAATAGATACACACATGTAATTTATAGCATATTCAGTTTGTTCATATTGACATGAAGCAATGGTCTCTTATGACTTTCCACATCCTCTAAAGTCTATAAAGTCATACTGCTAAAATATTTAGCAGCTTCAAATAGATCAATGTTATAAATCATATTTCAAAAATTTTTTTAACCACCACAATTTCCATAGTTAACAATAGATTTTTTTTGGCTTTTAAACTCCATAATTTCTATATGTTCAAAGGTATTTTATCATTCCTGGAGAAGCTATTGACTCATTATCTTCTCCTTCTATGTCCCCAGAAAGTTCTCTTTCAGTTGACCTTACTTTCTTTACACCTTCTCTACTCAGTGGATTTAGTGAGAAAAAGAATCATGTATGCCTTTTTAAACTATGTCCTCAAGACATAATGTGTATCTTACTACACAATAGACACTCTATAAATTGATTTCTTAAATACATACTTGTAAATATAGGCAATTTATAAACAGAGATTCCTTATTACCAATTTAGACATAGAGATCATACAATGTTTTACCAGAAAAACACTTTAATTGTGCATATAGCATTAGATGAATAAACACCCCTCTGCCATTGCACAAAACTTCCAAATAACTCTATTTTTCTAATGATTTTTAACATATGTAATTATATAATTAGCTCTTATCTAGGTACCCTCAAATAAAATCCTGTCTACTTTGTTAGAAAACATGGAATGATAGTGGTCTCGGCCACACTTTCAACATTTCTGTAACTGTTTATTTTCCAAATAAATTTACACTAAATATAAATATAAACATACAACACAATTTACATAACCAATATTTAATGCAGTGAATTTGTTTTTCAATGAAAAGTAGTAAAAGTGGCAGTGACACTAACATAAATACTGTTATAATCAAGGCTTCTTTTCTGAATTACTTATTAGTTTTGAAATAGTCAATGCAGGTATTTTGATTTTGTTCAATATATCCCTTTTTTCAATAATACAGAACTAACTAGGCAGAAAGTTAATACACAGCTAAATATAGTAAAGAATGGTCCTTAGTCAATTTGCCAATATGTAGGACATTGACAGTCAACCAAACTACTACAGTCCCAGGAGATATTAAGACCAACTTCAATTTTTAAATGATAATTGAAAATTTTAGAACCTACTACTATCCCATTAGTCACAAAGATCATTGTATTCAAAGAAATGATTACAATTTGCAAAAAATTGCTGGTGAGTGAAACTATCTAGAGAAAGTTCAGCAAAGTCAAGTGATATAAAATTGCAAGAATAGGCAAATCATTAAAAAAATACATGAAATTATTTGATTATTCACAGTCTGTTAGAAACTTTACCAGCTTTCAAAATCTTACTGAATGTCATTTTAAATACATAAGAAATAAATGTGAAATGGAAAATCACTATGTGGATTCTAGCTTATTTTCATGCTTCACACTATGATATTTGCAGCAATGATTAATAGTTTGAGTACTTGAATACTAATTATTATACTAAAAAGTTAATAATGCAATATCTAAACATATCATTCTAATATTTTCTAAACCCAGACACGAAATATGTTTTCTCTTATTATTTAAAACATACAAACATATTTCACTTATTAAGTATATGTTTTATTAAAATGTATTGGTCATGTTGCTGGTATTTTACTTTTTAACAAAAGTAAGTGTAATATTTAATATTACCTTCTATTCACATTCATTATAATTATTTATAAGATATTATTCTCAATGACAAACAAGAAAGCATGTGCATACATAGAAGGCAGCTTTACTCATTAATTCATTTACTTATACATTTTTCAATTTAAAAAATCTTCACTTACCACCTATCGTATGTGGGAATGAAACTAAGTATTGAGGATGAAAACATGATATTTTTTTCCCAAAGAGATTACACTTGAGTGAATAGAAATTCACTTATTAGAACACAAAACAGAATAACAAAGTTTTTTCAAGTCAAATTACTTCTCCTTTTGAAGATTTAGCTTCCTTCTACATTATTCCATATTCTGTAAACTTGTATTAAAACCTAATAATTGGTTTCTAGCAGCACTTATACATTTTCAACATTAAATGATCAGCATGAATTAAGAAAATTTTATGCCTAACACAGATGCTGAGATTTAATTACTTTGAAATGAGCTTAAGAGTCTAGTAACCATCATTAAGTAAGATCTAGTCATTTGGAGTGTGAGAAAAAGAATTTTAGACAAAGAAAACAATATCAGAAGATGTCAGGGAGAAAAAAGTGCTTAGTTTATTTGAAAACCACAAAAATTTTATTCATTTCTTCTACATTGTACAATTTGTTGGTGTATGATTGTTCATAGTTGTCTCATAATCGCGTATACTCTTGTGAAGTCATTAGCAATGTTTACTTTTTTATCTCACATTTTATTTCTTTATTTGAGTCTTCTTTATTTTTTCCTTAGGCTAATGATTTCTCAATTTTTATCTTTTCAAAAAATCAACTTCTTGTTTCTTTGATCTTTTGAATTTTTTTCTAGTCTCTATTTTGTTTATTTATGTGTTGCCTTCATTATTTCATTCTTTCCAATACTATTTTGCATTTAGTTTTTTCTTGTTTTTACAGTTCAATGATGTGCAACAATAGGTTGTTTATTTGAGATCTTTTTTGTTTTTGATACATATACTTGTTGCTACAAACTTCCTTCCGAGTACTGCTTTTGCTGTGACCCATAGATTTGGGTAGGTTGCATTTTCATTTTCCTTTGTCTCTAAAAATGTTTGCATTTATTTTAAAATTTCTTCTTTAAACCATTGGTTGTTCAAGACCAAAGGTATAAAGCTACTAGAAGAAAACACAACATAATCTTCATGACATTGGTCTGGGCAAGGCATTTTTTTAGACGAGACCTCAAAAGCACAGGCAACAAAAGCAAAAATAGACAAATGAGATTGCTTAAAACTAAGAAGCTTCCTCATGACAAAGGAAACAATCAGCAGAGTGAAAAGACAATTTACAGAATAAGATAAAATATTTGCAAACTATCCACCTGGCAAAGGGTTAATATTCAAAATATATATGAAAGTGCAACTACACAATATAAAAAAAATCATCATCATCATCATCATCATCATCATCAATCATCATATTTTAAAATGGGCAAAAGACCTTAACGGACATTTCTGGAAAGAAGATACACAGGCATATAAAAAAATGCTCAGCACCACTCATCTTCAGGAAATTGCAAATCAAAACTACAATGACGTATCCCCTCACTCTAGTTAGAATGGGTATTATCAAAAAGATGAAGAATAATAATGCATTATCAAAACATCACATTGAACACTAATATATAGGTACAGTTATTATGCATTAATTTCAAATAAAATAAAACTTAAAAAACAAAAACAAAAGAGGATTCTTCCCCAGAACCTAGCAAAAAACAAAATCAAAAAACATAATCTGAAAGCACTTTTTGTTGAGACCCTGAGCATAGAATTCAGTCCATTATGTTTGATTTCTGACTTATAGACCATAAACTAGTAAATTGACATTTGATTGAGCCACAAAATTTGTGGTTGTTTGTTATATAACCACAGCAACTAATACAAATTTGAACTTGGTGTTAGATTTGTCTTTTTGTATAGTTATTCCTTTCCACAAAAAGTACGTAGCTGTCGTTCCAAGAAAGAAAATTTATCCAAGTAGGCTTTAAAGCCTTCTCACAGATTTCTACTCTACAATATTTTAATATATTATCTGGTATATGATATTTGCTAGACTGTGTTTTCCCCTACATAAAACTAAAAAACAACATTTTTAGTCAGTCTTATAGGAGAAAATAAAGATAATTAAGCTTAACTTATTTCCTTAAAACCATTCTCCACTTTTATCCATTTCAAGAACTCATTATGCAGATAAAATAAATTTCTGTTAAAAAAATACAATTAACCCAAAATAAGATTTATATTTTTCTAAATGTCATTGTGAAACTTGCTGACTCTTTCTCACACACTCAAGGCTAAGATGTAGGGGAAGCACTTTAATTTACTTTTGCAACTGATTTTTCAGATCTGGGTTTTCTTTTTGTAACATTTCTAAAGGTCCTCACAAAGATCTGTTAAACTGGTTTGTGTGTAGAAACACATCAGCTAAACAAACCAGTTTCGGCATTTCATCTTGAAACTCTCAGCTGAATCAGGTCTATTATTTTCTTGAAAACACTCTCCCAGCTTACCTCTCAGCTCACACCTAAGAACACGTTTCATCTGCTACGCCACTGGAGCTCTGTGTATAGCAGATTTATGTGGTCTTTGTTTAGGTGTACACACCATTTTTAAAACATTTCAAGTTAACTGGTCTTTGCTTAATAAAGTAAAACTCTTTTGTAGCATCATTCAGAATCTTTTCTGTCACCTCTAAGAACTTTCATCACCAGTGCTTCTTGGTAGAGAAAGCATTATTATGACTACATCAGGACAATCTTTTGTTTAAAGAGATACAAAAACCTCTCAAGGAGTCAAGTATTGGTAGGTCATGATCAGCAGAAATGTCAATATGGTTCTTCTAAAACAGACTAGACTCTTTGTTTGCAGACAAGAGGAAAAACATTATAAACATCTTGGCTTTTGGTTGTTTCAGGTCATTCTTTGCAGCAGGAAGAAAAAAACAACTTGGGTTTCTGTGTCATTCACAAATCTTACAAATGCTGCAGCATGACATTTACTGAGGAAATCTCAGGATCCATCAACCTGAAAAAGAAGCTGTTGTTTTTCAGATTATCACACAAAACTCAGCATCTTGTGACATGATATTCAAATGTGTATTATCGTATTCCCTGAGAGTGGAACCTTCCTGAATTCTCACACTGTACCTTGTCCTAGCATTTTAGTTACTCTAATTTTACATACATTATTAGGTTCTCACCAACTGTGCGACTTTTCCTTCTCTGAGTAGTAAGTGTTACTTCTAAATAACTCGCTTCTTGAGATTTTTCGCAAATGTGACATTTTAAAATGAAAATCTTATTTAGTTTTGTGGTGATTCAAATATCCACTAAAAACAATCAGTACTTTTAAGTGTCAAAAAAACCATCACTTGTAGTGAAGCATATTTTCAAATTTGTTGGATGCAATCCAACATTTTTAGATGGCACACAAGATAACAGGAAACTTGAACTTTCAGCCCAGGAAAAGCCATGAATAGGAAAACTTTATGGTGACAACAGACTTTTATGGTCATATCTCTTGTTATACTTCTGAAATTACTCAGAAGATTATAATAACCGCCAAATTTTCTATCATGATTTATTGGTTTGGACCTAGAACCCTCCTCTTTCTCTCATACCTCATCTTCAAGAACCACTACAGTGGACACTCACTTGTTCTTCTTATTATTATTATTAGAATCAGAGTCTCACTCTGTCACCCAGGCTGGAGAGCAGTGATACGCTCATGGCCACTGCAACCTCAACCTGCCAGGCTCAGGCGATCTTTCCACCTCAGCCTTCCAAGTAGCTAGAACTACAGGCATGTGCCACCACACCAGGCTAATTTTTTTTCTTGATTTGTTATAGAGAGGAGGTCCCGCCAAGTTGCCCAGGGTGGTCTTGAGCCTGTGGGCTAAGGCAATCCTCTAACCTCGGCCTCCCAAAGTGCTGGGATTATAGGCGTGTACCACCCTGCCTGGCCCTTTATTATTTTTAAAGGTGAATAAGATTTAAAACTGAAGGTATCATAATTTTAACTAAATAAAATTTTCACATATAAAAAATTTCACTTCTGACCTACACAATTAAGATTATACTATGTTTGTAACGAGAGCAAAGGGTAAACTGGGAACGTGATGGTAGTCATGTAAAGTGCTTTCCTCTGCATTAAATTTTCCCTCTGATTATTTTCTTGTACGGCAATAGAACATGTTCACTCCTTTGGTTTTCCTTCGTCGGTGGGTAGTACAGAAGAGGAGGCAGGGTGGGATATTTGGGAGTGAGAGCCACATGACACTGGCCCCCTCTCCATGCCTCTGTGTAATCAGCCCTTACCCATTATAGTTAGTTGCTTTTATGTGGCCTCAAACCTAAGAAGAAACACAACTACAGGAGTACAGTCCTTTTGCCACTGCTATGGAGGAACGAAAAACCTGATAATCGGGCACTTTCGTTATGATCCGCTGTTGTGAATGCACAAAGTTTAAAATCAATTTTTTAATGATCATTCACACCACCTATAACATCTCTCATCTATTCCAGATATCCAATGTGAACAGTCCTATTGAGCACCTACATTCACACTGGTTGTCATGGCATTATTTATCAATCACATTTATGTTAATGACTGAATCTTTCTTTTAAAATAAATTTTGTACATTTGAGTATATCATTTCAGTGCTAAAATACAGATAAAAGTCATACAAACTTTATGCACAAAATAATCTGTTCCGTGAATTGTCCAGTAACTATCCAGAATGACTTAAGGCCAAGACACATAAGCTTCAGATCACATTGACAATGATGTTGGGAAAACTCATATCTGTATGGATGCTATTCCACAAATCAAGTGAGAGGAAGGAACAGTTATATTAGATCGTCAGCTTCATCAAGATTGTTTCCACTTCAATGTATGCTATTTCTGAGTCCCAGCAGTACAGGCAGGTCTTCAAGAGTAGAGCCTCCTTTATTATTTTTGTCATAAATTCTTATTGTTTTTCCTTCTTGCTTACTACTTGGAAAGTTATTCAGACATTTTATGAGATAAGGTTTTATGAAACTCTATACTGTAAACATCATTACAACTAAACCTTATTTTACTGTCCTTCTCGAAAAGTGAAACCACAAACTGTCACTAGATTAATCAAATCACAACAACACTCCCTATTCAAGTGAAGCTTTGGTTGAGTTGAAGATAGCAAAAGTTCACTAAATCATCACACAGATACTGTAGCACAAACATCAAAGCAGAATTTATTTGTAGTTGTAAACTCCAAGTCTATCATCTACACTAGTCATCTTGTCCATTACTGGCTAGTTTTCAAGGTCAGAGTAGTGGTTAATAATGTTCTCAGTCTTGCAAATGTCCTAAATACTCTGAGACTAAGTTTTGCAGATGTAATTAAACTGGAATAAAATGCATGCAAAGTAATATTGTCAAACTGGCACTCTATAATTAATGAAAACTTACTGAAAGTTAAGGACATATATCTTTACTTTATTTGCATATTTGCATTTTCTAAATTTCTAATATTGAACCAACTGTATCAAAAGACTCACTTTAGAAATTATCTACATTGTTCTCAATCTGACTGTACATAAGAATCATAAGAAAATTTAAAACAAACGAACAAATGTGTAATTATCAGAGACCATTCCAAAACAACAATTTTATTATTCTAAAACTGAGGACTAAATATGGATTTAAAAGCTCTGCAAGTGATTGTGAAGCACAAAGTTGAAAATTTCTGGACCAATAATGTAAACATTTAAATTTTATCCCTGTACACTTAGCAAATAATACATACTCATGGCAACTTTTTTCAGAGTTAGTGGTAGATATGATAAGTCATTCATTCATTCAGAAATTCATGCGTGAAATTGTAATTAAATGACTATTGCATACATTATATTCTAGGAAATGGAAATGCAAGAATGAGTTAGGCATGGTTCCAACACTTAAGGAGTTTATTGTGTCATAGAAGCCAAGAACATTAAAAAATTATAACAAAATGTGGCAAGTACAATTACAGAAGTATTACAATGCAAAAAAATAAAAATTCAATGTAATAAATGCCATAGCAGGCTCTATCAAGAGAGTAGAGAGGAAGGATGCTTAAATGTGTTTGAGACCTCTGGGTGGAAAGACGTGACAAAGTCTTGAAATGTGATTTGCGCTTTTGAAGAAGCAATGGCAATGCAAAGTCTTAGGAAAGTAAGAGTTGGATATTATTGAATGGAATAAAGTGGCTTAGAAATTATGGGAGATGGGCTGGGCATGGTGTCTTCCCAGCACTTTGGGAGGCCGAGGTGAGAGGATTGCCTGAGTCCAGGGGTTCAAGACCAACCTGGGCAACTTAGTGAGACCTCATCTCTACAAAAAATCAAAACATTAGCCGGGCAGGGTGGCACATGCCTGTTGTTCCAGTTCCTTGGAAGGCTGAGGCAGAAGGATCACCTGAGCACAGCAGGTCAAGGCTGCAGTGGCTGTGAGTGTGCCGCTGTATGCCAGCCTGGATGATGAAGTGAGACTCCAACTCAAAAAAGAAAGAAAGGAAGAAAGAAAGAAAGAAAGAAAGAAAGAAAGAAAGAAAGAAAGAACGAAAGAAAGGAAGGAAGGAAGGG
>NW_007258506.1:0-630 GCF_000164805.1 Carlito syrichta
TCCAGGGCGATTTTTGGTAGGTAGTTTTCTTATTACATAGTCATTTTCCTTGATTGTTATTGTTCTATTTAGAGTTTCAATTTCTTCTTGTGTCAACCTAGGCAGGTTATGTGATGACAGATAGTCCTCCATTTCCTTGAGGTTTTCAAGTTTGTTTCCATTCAAGTGTACATAGAAGTGTCTAATGATCTTTTGTATTACTTCAGGGTAAGATGTGACTTCATCTTTTATGTTTCTCATTGTGTTTATTTGGATTTTTTCTTTCTTTTTCTTGGTCAGTCTAGCTAGGGGACCTTCCATCTTCTTTATCCTTTCAAAGAACCAGCATTTGTTTCATTTATTTTTTGTATTTTCTTTTTCTGTGTCCTTGATTTTGGCTTTTTTATTTTGGTTATCTGGATTCTTCTGCTGAAATTAGGGTTGTTGTGGTCTTGCTTTTCCAGCTTTTTTAGGTGGCTTATTGGCTGTTAATTTGTGCTCCTTACATTTTCTTCATGTGTTTGTAGCGATATAAATTCTCCTCTTACTACTGCTTTCATGGCGTCTCAGAGATTCTGGTAAGATGTTTCTTCATTTTCATTTGTTTACAGGTATCTTTAGATCTCTGTTTTGATTTCATCCTTGACCCAG
>NW_007258506.1:717-2620 GCF_000164805.1 Carlito syrichta
GTTTCCCATCCTTTTATTTTGAGTCTGTGCATGTCCTTTCTACTAAGATGACAATATATGATGACAATATCTTGAAGGCAATATATTGTTGCCTGGTGATATTTTACCATTTTACCATTCTATGTCTTTTCAGTGGTGCATTTAGTCCATTCACCATCAGGCTAATTATAAAAATGTGAGAGTTCATCCCTATAATAGAGTTCTTATAGACTTGTTCTTCCACTTGGTTTATTGTCTTTCTTTGGGTTTGGGGGTTGGTTCATGTGTATTTTATTATTTTTCCTGTACTCTTGTGAAGAACGTTGTCCTTTTTTCCCCCTTTTCGTCTGTGTTCAGTAATTTCTTAAGTGTTTCATGTACAGGTGGTTTGGTGGCAGCGTAAGCTCTTAGGGATTGGATATCTGGAGAAGATTTTAATTCTCCCTCACTGATGAAGCTTAATCTGGCTGGGTAGGTTATTCTTGGTTGTAATTGTTTATCTTTTAGGACTTTGAAGATAGGGCTCCAAGCTCCCCTAACCTGCAGGGTTCCTGTAGATAAATCTGCTGCTATTCTAATTGGTTTTCCATGGTAGGTAATCTGACCTTTTTCTCTTGCTGACTTTAGGATTTTTCTTTTATGTCTACTTTGTTTAGGCAAATTATTATGTGTCATCATTTATTAGATCAGGGAAGATTTCTTGAATGATCTGATGAAAGGTTTGTTCCAGTGTGGTTTCTGCCTCAGGAAGGCCAATTACTCTTAGGTTCGGTCTCTTGAAGTAATCGCTCATCTCTTGAAGGTATTTTCTGTCTTTTTGAGCTTGTTTCTATGTTTTTAAGAGTCTGGGTTAGTTCTATATTTTGGTCCTCAAGCTCTGAGTTTCTTTCTTCTGCTTGGGTAATTCTGCTTTCCATGCTTATCAGTTTGCTATATATTTTATTCACAATATTCTTTATTACTGTTATCTCAGATATCAGCTCCTTTCTTGTTTCTTCTTTACTCTGCTCAATTATTTTTAATCTCTCCATTAATATCTTGATATCTAGGTATGTTATTTTAGACCAGTCAATCTGGGGGCTCTTCATTGTTCGCATTCTGAAGTCCGTTTTCTCAGTGTCTGCCCTCCCAGGGGTCTTGGAGAGACCGATATTCTTCCTTTGGTTTTTATTCATTTGTGAAGATTTTTCGTTCTCTCCCCCTTTCCCACCCCTTCTTTAATTCTGTTTTTCAGGGAAGGTGTGATTACTTTTGTTTCACTTGTATAATCTCCTGTTCTTCCTTATGAGGGTCCAATGACTTCGTTCACTTTTGAGGTTGGAGTGTGGGCTGTGGGCTGTACTTTTCACAGTTTTGAGGTTTAATTTTGGGGTAAACTGTGATTCAGAATAAATGCTGATTACAGCATCCACCAACAGGTGTATGAGCACACAGGAAGCTATTTCCTACTGCCTTACAATCTGTCTGTGCACCAGGGAGTAGCTTGTGTCCCTGGAGCAAAAGGAGGTACAATAGAGGAAAATAATGGAGGAAGGGGTGTCAATAGGAAGTTAGAAAGTGAGAAGAGTGAGAGGGAAAACAGACATACATACCAACTAACAGGTGAAAAGGAGACACAATGCTGGAGGGAAGTGAAAAAAAATCACTGAAGGAAAATTTCCTGAAGAATATGGTAGCTACACAGAGACAGTCCAATATGCCCATGAAACAGATAGTGTAAGTTAGAAAGCAAACAATAGTGAGCAAAACATACAGTCAGAATGGCAAAACGAAAGGTCAAAATAAGAGATCAGACTAGTTCTGTAATCTTTCCTTAGTAGCTAAAGTCACTTGAGCTCTGATATCCAGCCTCTCCCCTTTGTTTTTGTTGCAGGCAGCTAGCCTGCTGCCTGGGAGGTCTGTGACTCTAAGTTGTCTCAGTCTG
>NW_007258506.1:2640-3329 GCF_000164805.1 Carlito syrichta
TTGTTGTCTTGCAGGGGTTCTCTGAATCTCTTGTGTTTGATTTTTTGCATCACTGATTAGATAAGGGAAGTTTTCTTGAATGATCTCATGGAAAGTTTGTTCCAGTGTGGTCTCGTCTCTCTTTCTGCCTCAGGAAGGCCAATTACTCTTAGGTTCAGTCTCTTGAAGTAATCGCTCATCTCTTGAAGGTATTTTTTGTCTTTTTCAGTTTGTTTTCTATGTTTTTAAGAGTCTGGGTTAGTTCTATATTTTGGTCCTCAAGCTCTGAGATTCTTTCTTCTGCTTTGGGTAATTCTGCTTTCCATGCTTATCAGTTTGCTATATATTTTATTCACAGTATTCTTTATTACTGTTATCTCAGATATCAGCTCCTTTCTTCTTTCTTCTTTACTCTCCTCAATTATTTTTAATCTCTCCATTAATATCTTGATATCTAGGTATGTAATTTTATACCAGTCAATCTGGGGGCTCTTCATTGTTCGCATTCTGAAGTCCGTTTTCTCAGTGTCTGCCCTCCCAGGGGCCTTGGAGAGACCCATATTCTTCCTTTGGTTTTTCTTCATTTGTGTAAATTTTTGTTTCTATCCCCCTTTCCCATCCCTTCTTTAATTCTGTTTTTCAGGGAAGGTGTGATTACTTTTGTTTCACTTGTATAATCTCCTGTTCTTCCTTATGAGGGTCCAATGACT
>NW_007258506.1:3349-4372 GCF_000164805.1 Carlito syrichta
CATAATCTACAGTGCCTCTTCATAAGGTTTAAATAGCAATCTGGGCTTCTATGTCCTATATTTTTCAGATCTACTTGCTCCTGGATAACTAAATCTGTCATTAGAGATCTCCAGGAACTTTCTGGTCCTCTTGATAGTTATAATCGAGGATCTGGCTCTACAAATAATTTTGTGTCCTAGGAACATCTAGGACATAATCAGGTACCCCAGGAATCATATGGCATAATGGTACAAAATCCCTGGATTCAGGTTACCTCAAACTACAGAAACTTCTTGTGGTCAGGCTGGTGGGAATTGTGACATTGGGGTTAGTAGATTCCACATTTTGGGGTGTTCTTATTAATGGGAACCATGATTCTTGGATTACAATTCCCCAAGTACCTTATGGGAGTGTTTCTCTTGATATCCAAACAACTGTAATTCTAGGTCACCAGGAAATGTCTCAGCGCCTTGCTGAGAATGAAGCAGGAATCTGGGTAACGGGAGTACTCACATACTGGAAACTACACGGCCTATTGCGAAGGAAGAATAAGGAATTTTGGTTGCACTACTCCTCAATTCCAAAAATCCACAGGGCATCTTACTAAGAGGTAACCATGAATCATGGTTTAAATTAGGAAACTGTGTAATGGGAGTCCTCATATACAGGAAACTGAACTGTCTATTGTTAAAAAGGAATAAGGAATTTGGTTACATGTGTCCTCAATGCAAAAAAAAAAAAACTTCAGGGCGTCTTGCTAAGGGCTTAAGTCAAATCAGGTTTTTTGAAGTATGAATCTAGGGAAATGGAATCCTCATATACAGGAAATTTCATGGCCTTTTGCTAAGAATGAAAAGGATCTGCGTTACATGTGTTCTCAATCCCAAAAAAACTACAGGGCGTCTTGATAAGAGCTATACAAAAATCAGGGATTCGAAGCAGGAATGTGGGTAATATTCCTCATTACAGTAAACCTCGAGGCGTCTTCCTAAGAAAGAATAAGGAATCTGTTTTACACAGTTCCTCAATCACAAAATCTACAT
>NW_007258506.1:4392-38974 GCF_000164805.1 Carlito syrichta
CATTTGTTGTCTTGCAGGGGTCTCTGAATCTCTTGTGTTTGATTTTTTGCATCACTGATTAGATAAGGGAAGTTTTCTTGAATGATCTCATGGAAAGTTTGTTCCAGTGTGGTCTCTGTCTCTTTTTCTGCCTCAGGGAGGCCAATTACTCTTAAGTTAGACCTCTTGAGGTAATCGCTCATCTCTTGAAAGTTTTCTTCTGCCTTTTTGATCTTATTTTCTGTGTTTTTAAGAGTTTGGGTTATTTCTACATTTTGGTCCTCAAGCTATGAGATTCTTTCTTCTGCTTGGGTAATTCTGCTTTCCATGCTTATCAGTTTGTTATTTATTTCATTCACAGCATTCTTTATTACTGTTATCTCAGATATCAGCTCCTTCCTAGTCTCTTCTTGTGTCTCCTCAATTCTTTTTAATCTCTCCATTATTGTCTCGATATCTACGTTTGTAGCTTGAGGCCCTTCATTCTTGGGGCTCTTCATTTTTGCATTCCAAAGTCAGTTTTCTCAGTGTCTGCCCTCCCAGGGGTCTGGGAGAGACTTATACTCTTCTTTTGGTTTTTCTTCATTTGTGCAAATTTTTCTCTTTCTCCCCCTTTCCTTCCCCTTCTTTAATTCTGTTTTTGAGGGAAGGTAGGGTTGCTTTTATTTCTCTTCTGCAATATCCCATTCTTCCTTATGAGGGTCTTCTGGCTTTGTTCACTTTTCAGATTAGAGCATAGGCTGCAATCTGTACTTTTTGCAGTTTTGAGGTTTAATTGAGAGGGAAGTTGTGGTTCAGAATACTGATTCTAGCATCCACGGACAGGTGTATAAGCACACTGGAACTTATTTCCCTCTGCCTTACAATCTGTCCATTCAGCAGTATATAGTCTTGGTCCCTAGATTAAAAAGGGGGGTATAAAAGAGGAAAATAATGGAGAAAGGGGGGATCAATAGGGGGTTAGAAAGAGAGAAGAGCGAGAGGGAAAACAGATACACATACCAACTATCAGGTGAGAAAGAGACACAAGGCTGGGAAGAAGTGAAGAAAGACACGTAAGAAAGATTCCCTAAAGAGTACTGATAGTTACACAGAGACAGGCCAATAAAATCAAGAAACCATGTAAGTCAGAAGGTAAACAACAAATGTGATCAAAGCCAACAGTCACAATGATAAAATCATAAGTCAAAATAAGCGATCATACTAAAGTCACTTTTTTGATCTCTGATTTCAGCCTTTCCCCTTAGTTTTTTGTTGCAGTGTAGGGGTGGGACTTTGTCTCCTGTTTCGGGCCTTTGCCTTAGGAACTGAAGTAAAGTTTGTTGATAGGTGGGCGGGACAATGGAAGTCTCTGCCTGGAGAATGGCGAGGCAGTTTATGTAGATCTGTTTTTCTCTGCTTGTCTGGGTCCCCCAGCTTGGGGTCTTGTGCTGAGGGCCTCAGCCAGGGTGGGCCCAGAGTTCCAGTGCTCCAAAGCTCCAAAGGGCTGGCAGTGAGCGGCAAGAGTGGCCCTGGGTGCCCCACAGGGTACTTCAGCCAGGAATGGGACTGGTGTCTTTTAAGGGCAGGCGCCCAGAGCCTCCCTGAGTGACCGGCGGCTTGGTGCCGGGTGCCGGGCTGGAGACAATGTAGCCTGAGAGGGGGCTGGGACCCGAGACTTCCATGCACATAGTGGTACAGCAGCAGCAAGGAGCCACAATATCTGGCCCTGTGTAGGACCGTAGGTCCCTGGGCCTCACACCAGCATGGCTGGTGGTGCACTGGAGGGTGGGGCAAGAGAGATAAGAGTCTTGGGGAACTCACGTTTGGAGAATCTCACTAGTTCACCTATGCCATCGCCATCTTGTTCCCCGTCAAGAATGGCCATCATTAATAAAACAAACAACAACAGATGCTTGCGAGGATGCGAAGAAAAGGGAATGCTTCTACTCTGTTGGTGGGAATGCAAACTCATGCAAACTCTTGGAAAACAGTGTGCTGATTCCTAAAAGAACTAGAAATTGACCTTCCATAAAATCCAACAATCCTCCTTCTGGAAATCTTCATGGAGGAATTCAAATCATTCTACAAAAATAATACCTGCACATGCATGTTTCTTGCAGCACTGTTCACAATGGCAAAAACATGGAACCAACCATGCTGCCCATCTCAACTGGACTCGATTTTTAAAATGTAGTACATATACATGATGGAATATTATACAACTATAAAGAATGACAAAATTATGGACTTTGCAGCAACTTGGATGGATTTAGAATCTATCCTACTCAGTGATCTGTCACACAAAGAACTGAGTACCACATGTTCTCACCCATAAGTGAATCCTGAATATTTACCATAATGCTGAAAGAAAGAGATTGGCAGTCATGGGACACAACCAGAGGAGGGAAAGGGGACACATAATATCAATAAGGGTACCTGATCTCAAACCACGGGAAGTGAGGACCAAAAAGAGACCTAAATTTTACATGTATGATGACCACTTGTATAGCCAAATCTGAATTGTACCCCACATCTTTAAAATAAAACAATTAAAAAAGTATTATTATTTTCCACTTTCCTTGGTTACTACATTTTCAAAAGCCAAACATCATAGAAAACAGTCAGCCCCAAATGATTTTTCCCTAAATGTTTTCCTTAGTGTGCAAATTGATATTATATACAAGAAGAGAGAGAGGTAAGTCTTGATCTGGTCGACAAGCTAACTCATACACCAGGATTTCCAAATTTGGTGCACATTTTAATCTCCTTGGGGGGAGGGTCTTTAAAAAAAATACAAGTGCTTTGCTCCCACTGGAGCATTTTTTTATATAATTGATCTGGGTGCAACCTGAACATCAGGATTTTTTTGTGTTTAGTCCAGGTGATTTGACTGTGCAGCAGAGTCTGGGAGTCATTGTGTAATGGTTTACAGGCTTTGGGACAAGACTGAATAACACTCTTCCAACTCTTTCTTCACTTACAGAAAATTTTATAAATGGTGATTGCTTGAAAATTTCTTTCTAACTCCACCCCTCATAATCTCCAGAAAGAATAAAACAGTTGCCTTTGTCTCATGACTTTTTATACAACTTTAGACATGTCTACAATGGGGAAATGTTTGAAGAAGGCTATTCCTCTTAATTATGTTAATCATCCTTAGCGAAGAAATGGGACATTGATCTCTGGATCAGCAGAGATATGTTTACCATTGCCATAAAACTGTATTTGAGTAATCAGAATATATCCTTCGGGTTTGCAAAGGATTAATGAAATGACAAACTATTTCCCTGTGGGTCACTCTATACTATGTAGAATACTAAAGGCTAAGACTTTTTTTCCTTTGTCATTATTTCAGTGTTCTAAGTAATCCTATATGAGTACACCAATGTTTTTTTCCCTCTTTTAATTTTTATTTAAAACTGTGGGGTACAATTCAGGGCTAATTATATGAATATTCACTGTGCAGATACCATTATCAGAGTACACCAACTTAACTCTTTAATAGTCATCATGATTTGCCTCATCCTGAAAATCATTTTTTGTTTTATCTCTTCAGTGAGACTTTTAAACAAACAATAACATATAATAATAGCACTTTGTAACAAAGTGAGACAAAATATTTAACATGCTTACAACATTTTTTAAAAGATCTTCAAAATTGATTTGGATTAATATTAATAACTAATATACCTTGAGAACTTTCACTAGATTTCTTAGTGTCTGAGAATCTGGGTTCTGAAGTCAAGCCGTCTAGATTCACATTCTGGTCCCATCCTTTAATTATTCATGTGACATTGAAATACTAGTAAATCTCTCTAAGATTCCAAGTTCTCAACTAAGAAATAAAGATAATAACATAACTCGTTAATTTAAGGCACTTAGGACAGTCTTTGGTGTTCGAAAAGCTCTTAGTATACTGGTGCACTTGTGTATGTGAACCTCTATACTAGACTCTTATGTAAACCAGAAAGTACAATGATGTACCAATTTGTGGCAAAACACAGCAGAAGAAGAAAAGTTTTACTCTGTCTCTAGACCCTGTGAGAAGTGCAGTTAATGCTAGTCTGACAAAATAAATGGTATCTAAAATTTTAGATAATTTTTGTGATTGGAGTTTCACCACAGCATCCCAGAAGCAGAAGCCATAAGGAAACTTAGAATACAGCGGTTAATTTCAAATTGCCATGATATGAAAAAGAGGCTTTATTTTTATTGCATTAAAATTTTTGTCCTGAATTCTCTGACTCTTTACGTATTGCTTTAAGTTGAAATATCTTTAAATATATGACACATAAGAGAACATTATTTAGAACAGAATGTTTATGTGGTTCAGAGGAAAAGGGAGTTAAAGAAATGCTTCAGGAAGGGAAGTTGAGGAAACTAAACATACCATACCCGCTGAAATGTTAAATACCTTTAAGAATAAGTTCATAAAGAGTTAAATCAAGTAAACAAAAACAACTCAGGAGGAGAATGTTTAAGAGCAAGATGACAGAACCCTCCAGCAATAGTTCCCCCACAGGAATACCAAACTGAACAATTATCCACACGAGAAATCACCTTCACAAAAATCAAAAAATCAGCCGGGCTTGGTGGCTCAGCCTGTAATCCCGCGCCTTTGGGAGGCTGAGGTGAGTGGATTGCCTGAGCCCGCGGGTTCGAGAGCCTCCTGGGCAGGCGAGACCTCATCTCTACAATAAATAAAAAAGAAAAAAATTAACGGGGCGTGGTAGCATGCGCCTGTAATTCCGGCTACACGGAAGGTTGGGGCAGAAGGATTGCCGGAGCCCAGCAGGTCAAGGCTGCGGTGGCCGGGAGGGGCCACTGCACTCCAGTCTGAGCGACAGAGTGAGACTCCATCTCAAAAGAAAAAAAAATCAAAAAATCAAGCGAGCAACCACAGTACTTGGTTTTACCATAATATCAAAGAATGATGCACTGAAGTGGGTAGGAACAACAGTCTTGCATTACTTATCCTCCACCACCCCTCCTCCCCATTAGCATCCCACAGAAAAAGAATCTATGTGCTTGAGGAAGAGAAAGCAAAGTGAGTGTGGGTTATTGTATTAAAACCCTGTGCTGTCCTATTTTAGTGGAACACAACAGAAGGCAAAATTCTGCTGGTACTTGTGAAGGAAACATTTAGGTCAATCCTAGTCAGAGCAAAATCCTCTACTCTAGTAGTAGGAACCTGAATTCTGGATAGCTCTATCAGTTTCTGACTAAAGTGGCCTGGGTCCTGAAATAAACTTGAGTGGTAGACCACAAGGACTATAGTCCTTGGGCAAACCCTGATGCTGCACTGTTCTTGAAGGCAGTGGACTTCAGATATGTATGACCCAGTGTGATATCACCTGTGGTGGCCAAAGGAGTGCTTGTTTTATCTCTTTCTCAACTCCAGGTAATGCAACCTAGAAAGACATTTCTTTTGCTTCTGGAAAGGAGAGGAAAGAGTACACAGGACTTGGGTTCCAGCTCAGCCACAGTAAGATAAAGGACCAAGTGTATTCCTAAGACCTCTTATTCTAGGCCTTAGCTCCTAGAGGGAATTTCTCAAGCCACTCTGGACGAGAAAGAAATCCAGTGCCCTGAAGGGAAAAACTCAGTCCTGGAAGGATTTACCACTTATTTATTAAGGTGAAGTTGGACCTTAAATAAATATCAGAGGTTGCCTAGCAGTAGTTGCCAGGGGCCTTGTATGAAATCCAGTGCTGTAATGGCTTTGGGTGTGACCCAGAGCAGTGACAGCTGTGGAGGTCACTGAAGTACTCATGTGACTCCTTTTCCAACTCCAGGCAGCACAGCATGAAGGTAAACATTTTCTGATTGGAAGAAAGAGAGGGAAGAGAATGAGAGACTTTGCCTGATAACCAAAAGAATTCTCCTTTATCTTACCCAAGCCTGCTAAGGCAGTGCCTCTGGAAGTTGCCAAGAATTGCAGTATTTCCAGTCCAGTTTAGATGGGCAGTTCAGTTGGTTCCATGTTTTTGCTACTGTGAATAGTGCTGCAATAAAAATGCATGTGCAGGTATCTTTTTTGTAGAGTGACTTTAGTTCCTGCGGGTATATTCCCAGAAGGGGGGTTGCTGGGTCATATGGAAGGTCAATTTCTAGTTACTTTATGTACTCCACAACTTTAAAATAAAAAAGTAAAGGAATTGCAGTGTTTCTGGGCTTATGGAACCTCTTAGTAATAATACAGCTGCAAGTGACCACAGGCTTAGATGGTCACAATACTCCATCCCTTTTGAAAATATTCCCAGACTGTGAAGATCAAAATAAATACCTAATTCTTCAATGCCCAAACATCAATGAATGTCAACAAAGCTTAAGAAAGTCAATGAATTATGACCTCACTAAAACTAAATAAGGCACCAGTGACAAAATCTGAAGTAATGGAGATGTGTGACCTTTCAGATAGAGAATCCAAAATAGCTGTTTTGAGGAAACTCAATGATCTTTAAGATAATACAGATAAGAAATTCAGAAGCCTATCAGAGACATTTAACAAACAGATTAAAATAATTTTAAAAGTTAGGCAGAACTTCTGGAGGTGAAAACTTTCTTTGACAAACTGAAAAATGGACCAGAGGCGCTGGTGGAGAAGTTGAAATATTTAAAGTGGACACAAAACTATTTCAGCAATGCAGACAATTAAGTATGTTGTGTGGGTAATGGTGCTGTGGGAACATGTCTTTTGATATCCCGCAAAACCAACAAATCTTCATCAGAATATGTGTCGACTGTTTTTTGACAACTATGCAGTCTCAGTTATGATTAGTGGAAAGCCATATATCTTAGACTTTTTGCTACAACTGGGCAAGAAAATTGTAAATGTTATTCACAAACAGATGTATTTCTAGTCTGTTTTTCAGCAATCTCTCCATATTAATTTATTTTTTTTAGTTCCATCATGCTTTATTCACTGAACTATAACAAATGTTTATTCAACATTCTGTCAGTTATTACACAAGGAGTTGTATAACATGCATGTTAGTATTTTTTCAGGAACTTTTATGGGGGCATCTAAGGTTTTTCTTTCAGCTTTCATCAAAAATTATTTTGCAACTTCCTTTGTATTGCAAGTGTTATACTTACTGAATAAAAGCAGAGTGTGTATTGAGATACCACCTAACCCCAGTAAGAATGGCCATAATTAATATTTTAAAAAAGCAGAATGTGGTATTAGTTTCACTAGGTTCTACTACAAACTGTGTTAAGGGGTTAAATAATCTACAACCTGTTGATCACAACAGAAAAATAAGTTGCTTCTTAAAATATGCTTGGAAGTAATCCTCAAATCTGCACTGCAATGCTCTTTCCTAGAGTTAACCTACAATGATAATGTGGAAACATCCAACTGGTTTGCATAGACATATATTATATCCAAGTGTGCCACTAATAGGTTATTACAATACATGGCACATGGCAACATATCTCTGCTACAAAAATAGAAAAACTTTCTTGTCACTAAAAGTGCTACATTCAGTGAACTAAAAGCATTCTCCATATTAATTTTAAAATATGAAAAAAAAAATTGGGTGCCTGAGATAACTTACCACTATCCAGACTCTATTATTGATTATCAGGACCCAAATTGATCTCAGAGATGACTCCTATATTACTGAGGAATTTCCAAGAACAAACAGAAGTCTATCACTCCAGAGACTGCTGAAATCTAGCCTGTGACATAAAGACTGTCACGTACCTAGAATGTTCTGCACTCACAAAGAAAGGTCTAAATAATGTATTTGATAAAGCAGTATTAGCCACCCTGGAGCCTCCAAGAATGAAAGAAAAGCTACAGGTGTGTGCTACCATGAATATCTCTCTAGAACTGTTATTACAAAACTTGTATTGGCATCATACTAAAAGGAATGTTTAAATCAAGCTAAAGGTTAAAAGTTAAAATCTATTTTTCCAATAATGACAAACGCCCTGCATCTTCCCACATGCAGTTGTATGAGACAAGGTTGATAGGTATGTTCCCCCTTCCACTTTCCAATGTTAGTTAATTTCAAGTGATTGTGTATTTGCAAAAAAGTGATCAGTACTAGTTTTTGTTTTGTTATTTGATTTTTTTGATTGAAAGCAAGGCATGCTTGTGATGGTTCTGTAACAGACTATTTTGAATTGTTTAAGTTGCTTCCTGGTTCCACTCTGGAGAATAATCTAGCATAACTTAGCGTGTTTTAAAAAATTGTTTTAGGGAGGAGTTTGTGTGTGGTTTGTTGTCTAGTCTTGCTTTTTTAAAAAATTCATTAATCAATGGAATGTCCTTAAGGAGAGAAAGATGGATTGATTCCACATTTCACTTCCTAGATCTAATATGGAAAACATGTTCCCCATCCAGTGAGGTTAGAAAGGAGTATAGTAAATGCCTTATTTTATAACATATCTCTTTTTTATTTTCTTTTCCAAGATGGTCACTGTGGAGCAGCAGACCAGGGCCTCTCACCAAGCAAGGCAGAGAGAGAGTATGGACCCGGCCACCAATAGAAGAAAACACCTCAAACACTTTTGTATGGGGGAAACACCATGCACCCAACAGAGGTATCTTTGAACACAGAGACCATAAAGTGACAGCAGACATGAGAATCCGGGAAGCCCCACCCCCACCATACACCAGGCTTGCACAAAAACTGAAGCCCGGTGAATGAAAGTTAAAAGACAAAGATGCTTTGGGAAAGTTTACTCCCTCTCAGCCATGTAGGGGTCATTGGTCCTACACAGGAGGAGTCCTGGCAGAGTACAGTGTCAGGCAACAGCAACCCAAATGAAATTGAGGAAAAATTAATCATGCTGGATAAGTCGCTGTGAGTGTGGCTTCTTCTGGGCTGCCTGACTCACAAGCAGAGAAAATCAGCCTGCGGAGTAAAGCCAGCTGACTGTCTGGCCTCCCCTCCCCACCCAGCTTAATCTTTATTAATGAGTTGCCTGTATGGTTCTAGTACATGTTCTTTTAATGACATTTCAGGAATTTGCTGACAAAAAGGATGCCCTATATCTGGTGTTGGGCAGATTTCAGAAAGTTACACCTTTCCTATATTAACCTCTGTGAGCAGCTGTCAACTTATTGAGGGAGGAAATTTTCTAGAAATGTGGGGGCATGCCAAGTACAGAGAACCTGTTACATTTACTTTGTTTTATGCAAGTGTATCTGGTTTAATCAAAAGAATTAGAATAAAATATTCAAGAAAATTTTTTTAAAAGCTAGCTGATGCCCATCACCAACAGGTGGTGGCCATCTTTCCAGCCAGTTCAGGAAGAATCACCTCCAAGCCCTGTATCACCACAGAACCCATCCTACAGACAAAGAACATGCTCTATTTCAAGAGCAGAATGTGGACCTAAACAAGGAGGGCGCAGCATGAAAGATACCTGAAGGCTTTCTCGATGGGAAGGCTCCTGGGCTGTAATCCACAGATAGCATATGGGAGGTCCTTCTCTCCCCAGCTGGCTCTCTGCAGAGTGCTACCAGCAGGGGTGGAAAGCTGGTTCAACTAGTTTGGCAGCAGAAGAAAAAATCTGCAGTGGCAGAACCCTGGCACAAGGTGAAGCAAGGAGCATAAGTGAGTAACCCTCCATTTCTCACTGAGTGACCTTTATTAAACCACAGAAAGGACCCTACAATAGAAGGTAATTGAATTGCTTCAGAGCAACAAATAAAGAGGAATTATAGGGAGCAAATAGAGGTCTATAACAAATGAGAAAATAATTAACACCAAAAAATAAAAATACAGGCAACCCTCAGAATCCTAAAAAGACAGCACCTGAAAAGTGGCTCTGAGAGTACAAACAATGGAAAGACTCTAGAACAACCTGACCGAAATGGCAGCCACAGAAATCAGAGATTTGATGACAAAAATGAAAAACAACCAAGAGAAAGTAGAAGCAAAACTCACCGAAGTCACAGAGGAAGTAAAAGTGGAGTTGGTGAATTTCAGAAAATCCCATTCAGAAATAATGAGGGTAAAAAATTTCACCCTGAGCAAGAGGATGATGCCAATAATTACAAAAATATTACAGGGGTCAGAATACTGCTAGTGGCTTGATTATTTTCTGCATAGTTTTCATATAACTGTTCAAGACTATTTGGCAAAGTGGAAGGTAAGTTGTTGCTAAAATTGTTTGAAAGACTGTAAGTAGAAAAATTTGAAAACACATTTAGAATAATAAAGAATTTGAATGAAAGAAAACTATGTAACAGATACTTTCTCTTTGAGGTCTATTATAGTCACTTTTGCAGCTTCAGCCTAAATCTTACCATCTTGTTTTGGAAGTACTTGAAGACAAAATGTTTCATTTTTATAAAGAGCTGTCAGACACAGGGAAACTTTACCTTCAATAAGGTTATTCCTGGGCACAAGAACAATTGAAGCATTGTTTCTTTAAAATTGTTGGAATACACTTCAGAAGCCCTTCTTGTAGCATCTGCTTTAATTTATGTCCTATCACTGCTTGTCAAAACTTTTTGTCCACTTCTCTTTTGTCTCCAAATGATGAGTTGAGTTGGCACTACATAGAAAATGCAGAGAGGTACTCAGAACTGTCATTGTTTTGGAACTTTTCATTCTTCTAAAGACCATAAAAGAAAGATGCAGTAAAGATGTTAGGTCAGACACTTCAAGGTTTTTTCTGTGCCTAATTCCATTGTGTATTTTCTCCACCTGATTTCATGCGGTAGCATTTCCTTTGAAGAAGTTCACAATTTTGAAAGTGCCTGGGGTGGCTATATGTATAAGAAGGCTTTCATGGCTTTCTATATTGTATATATTCTTTTTTCCTACGTTTTAAACATATTGTCCAGACACAACATTTTTTTCTTTTAAATTAATATTTCCTCAGTTTCAATTCTTTTTCCGGAAAGAATACTTATAGACCTATGAGACTGCCAATAGAAACAAGAAAACTGATATCTTTCTTATCAACACTTCACAATATCCCTTTGCTCAATTTCATTTAACATAAAATGATTAATTACAGAATATGATTGTAGTATTATAGTTTTACTTTTCTTTACTCACCAAATAAAGCAGCAGTGTGTCTTCAAACAATTTTTCATGAATTGTTGCTTTGAAATTTTGATTTTTTCTTTCAATTGTTTTATATCCTTCTTGTATGACATGGATTATCCCCTTGAATAATATCTCATTTACATGTTCATGGACACCCTCATATTAACTATCCTTAAAGCTCTTTATTCCCAACAATGAGACTTTGTGCTTTTCACTTTTTCTGTTTTATGAAATTTAAAATAAAATTGCCATATTATATAGCAATACCACTTCTGGATATATATACAAAATAATTAAAATCAGGATCTTGACGAGATATCTGCACCCCAGTGTTCACTGCAGCATTATTTATGATAGCCAAGATATAGAAGCAACCCAACTGGCCATTGAAAGATGAATAAGTAAAGAAAATGTGATATAGACATAAAATGAAATATTATTCAGCCTTAAAAAAGGAAATTTTGCCATTTTTGACAACTTGGATGAACCTGAAGACATTGTGTTTGGTGAGGGCTTTCTTTTCCATGGTCATTACCTTCTTGCTATATCTTTACATGGTGGAAGGGGAAAGCAGGTTCCCTTATGACCTATTTACCTTCCCAAGTTCCCACCACCTAATACCATCACTTCAGTGATTAGAATTCAACATATGAATTTTGTGGGGATATAAACATTCAGACTATTACCTAATGTATGCAGACCATAAATACATATTGTATTTTATGTATAACTTTTACTTTCATTTATGTACTTTCTCTGATGTTATTTTTTAAAAAGCAATGGACAGGTACTACTTTCTTGTGCTTACAACAACTTATTTCTATTTTTGAAAAATATCAGCTATAATGCACAAATTTAGGAATTACCTTGTATAGCATTTGCTTTTCATTCACAGTTTCTTATATAAAATTCTAAACCCCACCATAGCTATTGCCAAGTTGTTTAAAAAACCAGTTCTGTTTTCAAAGAAATATTTTTTCTTTGGAGAGGCATTTCTTCCTCTTAACATTTTAATGTAGACCAATAGATTTACAAGTTTTACACTGAAAAAAAAATTTGTGCCCTTGAAATTAAGAACACAGTAACAAACATATGCCCAAATACAGGACATAAACGATAAAAATATAATAGAAAACATCAACAACACCAAAAGTTGATTCTTTGAAAGAATTAACAAGATTGATGGGCCTTTACCCAGAATGACCAAGAAAAAGAGAGGAAAAGTGCCAATAAACATAATCAGAAATACAAGAGATCAAATCACAATGAAGAAATACAAAAGATTATCAGAGATTACTATGTACACCTATATGGAAACAAACTTGATAACCTAAATGAAATGGAGGACTTTCTGACATCACACAACCTCCCCAGGTAGAAACAAGAAGACATTGAAACACTAGACCAATAACAACCCAGGAAATTGACTCTGTCATACGAAAACTACCTACAAAAAAAAAGCCCTGGACCGGATGGCTTTCCAGCAGAATTCTACAAAACGTACAAGGAGGAGATGATACCAATCCTATTGAAAGTATTCCAGGCAATTGAGAAAGATGGAATTCTCCCCAAATCATTTTACGAAGCTAAATTCATACTGATATCCAAACCGGGTAAAGATCCAACAAAAAAGAGAACTACAGTCCAATATCCCTTATGAACATAGATGCAAAAATCCTCAACAAGATTCTAGCAAATCGGATCCAAAAACACATCTCAAAAATCATCCACCATGACCAAGTAGGCTTCATCCCCATGATGCAGAGCTGGTTCAACATTCACAATACCATAAATGGCTTTAAATACATCAACAGATGTAAAAACAAGAACCACATGATTATCTCATTAGATGCAGAAAAAGCTTTTAATAAAATCCAGCATCCCTTCTTGACAAAAACCCTCAAACACCTAGGTATAGAAGGAACATACCTCAAAATAGTAAGTGCTGTCTATGATAAACCCATAGCTAACATATTGCTAAATGGACGGAAACTGAAACACTTTCCCTGAAAACTGGAACAAGACAAGGCTGCCCACTCTTACCCCTCTTATTCAACATTATGTTGGAAGTCCTATCTAGGGCAATTAGAAAAGGCAAATAAATCAGGGGTATCCAAACAGGAAGAGAGGAAGTCAAGTTATCCCTCTTTGCTGATGATATGATCCTGTACCTTAAAAATCCAAGAGAATCTGTCAAAAACCTACTTGCACTGAAAACGGACTTTGGCAAAGTCTCAGCATACAAAATAAATGTGCAAAAGACAGTTGCATTCTCATACACCAACAACAAGCAGGCAGAGACCTAAGTAAAAAGCACAACCCCATTCACAATAGCCACCAAAAAAAGGAAATACCTCGGTATCTTCCTAACCAGAGAGATGAAGGACCTTTACAACAAGAGCTCCAAAACTCTGCTTAAAGAAATCCATGAAGACACAAACAAATGGAAAAATATTCCATGCTCATGGATAGGAAGAATTAACATTGCTAAAAAGTCCATCCAGTTGGGCTCAGTGGCTCAGCCTGTAATCCCAGTGCTTTGGGAGACTGAGGTGAGTGGATTGTCTGAGCCCACTGGTTTGAGACCCACCTGGGCAACTTGGCAAGACCTCATCTCTACAATAAATCAAAAATTAGCCGGGCATGGTAGCGTGCGCCTGTAGTTCCAGCTACTTGGAAGGCTGAGGCGGAAGGATCACCAGAGCCCAGCAGGTCGAGGCTGCAGTGGCCAGGAGCGGCCACTATACTCCAGCATGGGTGACAGAGTGAGACTCCAACTCAAAAAAAAAAAATCCATCCTACCAAAGGCAATCTACAGATTCAACTCAATACCTATTAAATTTCCAACATCATTCTTCTCAGACCTGGAAATGACAATACAGAAATTCATATGGAAACATAAATGACCACAAATAGTCAAAACTATCCTTAGTAAAAGAAACAAAGTGGGAGGTATCACCTTCCCAGACTTTAAACTTTACTATAAAGCCTACTGTAATAATCAAAACAGTCTGGTATTGGTACAAGAACAGGCATATGAACCAATGGAACAGGATAGAGATTCTGGAAGTTAAACCTCAATTTCTCAATCAACTCATCTTCAACAAAGCCTTTTCCAACCACCACTGGGGAGAGGAAAACTTATTCAGTAAATGATGCTGGGGAAACTGGCTGACCACATGCCAAAGATTGAAACAGGACCCATACCTGTCACTGTATACAGAAATCAACTCAAATGATCAAAGTCCTAAATGTAAAACCTCCAACTATAATAATCTTAGAAAACACAGTAGGCACCCTAACAGAAATTGGAGTAGGCAACCAGTTCCTGATCAAAACCCCAGATGTTCATGCCATAAGAGGTAAGATAGGCAAGTGGAACCTCTTTAAACTGAAAAGCTTCTGCAAAGCAGAAGAAACCATCAAGAGAGCAAGGAGACAGCCCACAGAATGGGGAAAAATATTCCCCATCTGTATATCTGACAAAGGCCTAAATCTTCATTTTTGTTCCTCTCTCTCTCCTGTATTATTGCTACTAGTCTACACATAAAATATATCATTTCCTTTCTTACCAAAAGTTACTTTTATTTAACTGCACAAACTACTCTAACTGCCACTCTTTACTTAAATTTTAGAAATGGTTTCTACTACTTCCATATCCACGTTGTTACTATTTTTTTCACTCTTCAGTTCACTGCAATCTGGCTCCTTTTCAACTACTCCATTCAAACCACTCTTGGTAAGGTTATTGATGACCTCTGTGTTGCCTAACACATTGACAACTATTTTTTCTTATAACCTTAGAAATTCTTGTTACAATGACCCACTCCCTTCTTTTCCATCTCTCCTCCCTTGTTGTCTGTGATATTACACTTTCCTGATTTTCTTCCTGTCACCCTCACTACTCCTGTCTCTGCTGACAGCCTCCTCTCTTTAAGGTATTTTATGGTAGCGGTCCCCAACCATTTTGGCATCAGGAACTGGTTAAGTGGAAGACAATCTTTCTAAGAAAGAGGACGGGAGTGCGGGGCGGGGGGGGAGATGTGCAGTCAATTCTCACTAATGTTAATCTGTATTTGCAGCTGCTCCCCAGCACAAGTATCACCACCCTAGCTCCACCTCAGATCATCAGGCATTAGATTCTGGTAACACACAACCTAGATCCCTCGCATGGGCAGTTTACAATAGAGTTTGGGCTCCTATAAGAATGGTGCCGCTGATCTGACAGGAGATGGAACTGAGGCAGTAATGCCAGCAATGGAGAGAACCTGTAAATACAGATGAAACTTCACTTGCTTACCCGCCACTCACCTCCTGTTGTGTGCCCCGGTTTCTAACAAGCCACAGACTGGTACTGATCCACCGCCCAGGGGTTGGAGATCCCTGTTTTATAGTGTCCCAGGATTCAGTACTGGGCTTTCTCCTTTCTTTCCTCCACTTAACTCTCATTCTTTCCTTTTTATTCTGTTCCCAGACTGACTAAAACAACCAGGTGATCCAAAATGTGATTGTATTACTTTTTATTCTATTATTATTAGGACAAAAAACCCCCACAAAGATAAAATTGCTATACAGAACTTTCCTCCCACCTGAAAATACTCATGGACCCTCAGGGAGTTTTGAGCGCCTCAGAGAAATAAGAGAATGTTTGCCATACAGAACACAAAAGGTGCAGAAATTGCACCATCCAAATGTAACACATAAATAGCTAAACATATATTTCTTAATTTTTTTAACTGTCAAACAGGTAAGCCTTGATGTTGTCCTCATTTGAACTTTAGCTATAATAATTACAACAATAACTACTACCAGTTTAGTGACCATCTACAATGTACTAGGCTTTTTACTAAGTGTTATACATACAGCATCTCATACTACCTTTACAAAATCCTGAGACATAGATAATAGTAACCATACTTTTCATTTGAAGAAACTGAAGCACAGAGACATTAAATGAATAGTCCAATACTACAGTGAGTATATGAAGAAGCTATGTTTAAATTCCAGGACTGGGATTTAACACTTCAAAGCTAGTTTTTACTACTATACTCTACTGCTAATTGACTGACTATGCCAAAAATGTCCTGCTATTTTAGTTAACATAAACAATTCAGCAAAATGTGGTTAACTATGTGATTTTTTAGAAGAATGTTTTTAAGTATTTCCTTTACAGCAATGAGAATACATGAGTTATGGCTACACAAAACCACAGGGATAAGTCTTACAAACATAAAGTTGAGTATAAGATGCCAGATACTAGTAATACATACTAATTCATTTCATGTCCATAAAGTTCAAAAATAAATACAACTACTGTGTTAGAAATTAGAATGGTGATAATCTTCATAGAGGGCTTCGACTGGAAAAGAATATAAGGGTGACTGCTGAGAAACTGGTAGTATTCTGTTTCTTGATCTGGGTGCTGGTTACACAAATGTGCTCTCAAGCTCTACAAGTATGATTAGTGTACTTTCTGTATATATGTTATGTTTCAATAAATTTTCTTTAAGGTTATTCCTATTAAATTAATTACATGGCTGGATACAAATTTACATCTTTTTCAGGTAAATGTTTCTATTATTTGACTATAGCATAGTGGCAGTTCTAATCAATAGCCACAAACATATATATCCTTACTCATTCCATTCAAGCCCACTAGTTTTGAATTCCAGCTCTGCCACTTGCTAGATATACGACCTTAAGCAAGTGACTTAACAGTTCTATCCTCATTTTTGTCATTTATCAAATGATAGTAATGAGTATCTACTAGTATCTACTTCTAAGAATGCAATGAATTAATTGCATTTCCTTAATTAATGATTAGCAAAGAATCATAATTATTGCCGTAATTATTCTCATTACTCTCCTTTGTTCCCACTAAATAACTGCCTTTGCCAGACAAATCTTAATCTTCTTTCATGGACAGAAAGACATAAATGGCTTCTAAGAAGTGATGTACAATGTTTGAAAAATTCTGGAAGCACAGCTACAGGAAAATCCAAAGGTTTTAAATTCACTCAATGTTGTTTGCACAATTGTTACTTACCTAATTTCTAGAGAAAATTGTAAAGGTGATTCTTCTACAGAACACATTCATATGCACAAAATTCAGACTCCAGGGAGATGTTTTTATTTAAATATTCTCCTTGATCTACTACCAATATGCTTGTCCATATCACCAAGGGCCTTCTTTTATTTATTGCCCTTATTTCTTTACTCTGAGACATAATTGAAGTTTCCCTTCAAAAGAAACTTGATTTTCCCTGTGTTCAGATGAATAACTAAATATCTGACTTACCTTTTCTACCTCTATGGCTGCTTCATTTTATGAGGTATATTATTCAGAAAATCTACACCTTATTCAAAAGTCATGCACATCAGAAAATCATACACATAATCAATCATGTCTATGATTTTTATTTTTATTTATATCTATTGAGTAAAATCAATACAAAACTTTAAAAATTCAACAACAAATAAATATAAACTTGCTATCTTTCCCTACTGACCAGTAAGAAGTTTTCCCAATTCAGAATATGATACAAAATTTTATAATCTATTTGTAGTTAATTTGGTGTTTTCTTTTCTTTTCTTCTTCTTCTTTTTTTTTTTTCTTGAGTTGGAGTCCCACTCCATCACCCAGGCTGGAGTGCAATAGCTCACTCACAGTCACCCCAGTGTCGACCTGCTGGGTTGCAGCTATCCTTTCACCTCAGCCTTCCAAGTAGCCGGAACTACAGGCATGTGGTACCACGCCGGGCTAATTTATTTATTTATTTATTGCAGAGCCGAGGTCTCACCAATTTGCCCGAGCTGGTCGCGGAAGCCACAGGCTCAGGCAATCCTCTCACCTCTGCCTCCCAAAGTGCTGGGATTACAGGCTGAGTCATCGAGGCCGGTCAAACTTGGTGTTTTATATCAGAACAGCACCCATTTCTTTTTCAGAATCCTAAAGACATTTCTCAAGCTAGAGTCCTTACCCTGTTCATATTGAGAGAGGAGACAGAAAACCTTAACAGACAGATAGCTAGGGCGATTCAGGAAACAAGCATCCTACAAGCCCCTGGACTAAAGCAAAAACACTCACTTCCTGGAATTCAAAAGCACACCACAATACCTCCAGCTGATTGGTGCTTAGTGCCTACCAATCAGGTCACTACTGGTTCTCTACCTCTAGCGAATTGGTGCTTAGTACAAACCAATCAGATCAGCTAGTGCCAACCAATCAGTTCACTGCTAATGCTAGCCAATCAGTTTGCTCCCAGATCTATATAAAGCCCTGGTTTCTGCTTCACATTGGCACCCCTCTTTGGGGTTCTTTCAAAGTGAGCGGTGTCTTCTGCTTTCTTAATAAACTCCTGCTTTCTCACAGTACTATGACAGCCTCTGACAGCCTCCCTCATTCTTCTTGAGCCTGAGACAAGAACCCCAACCAGAAGAGCTGCTGAAAATTGTTGGATTTGAAGATCATCGAAATTGAAGATCTTCAGACTTGAAGACTACCAGACTTAAAGAGCTGCACACACCGGAGGCTGGCTTGCCAGCTAGTGGAGCTGACAGCAGACCTGACGGTGGAGTTTACAGAGGAGCTAATGGTGGTTGTCAACAGTGGAGCCAACAGTGGAGTGGAGTGGAGCTGACATTTTTTTGGAGCTGGCTTGTTCGCCCAATTGAGCCAACGCTTCGCAGGTCTTGGCTTGTCAGTCCATCGAGCTGATAGAGCTGCAACACTCTCAGACAGCCCCACGGCTGCTGGCATACCCGAGTTACCGGATACTGTAGCGTTCCCCAGCCAGATGCCATCACTTCCTGGCCACAGCATGGATCCTGGGCAGACAGTACGGCTCTGAAAACTGCAACACCCAACTCGCCCCTGACTGGATAAAAAAACTGTATCAGTGTCATGCTTCATCCTCTGCACTCTTCTTCTTCTGAAGAGAATTTGGGTTTCATGTAGAAACCTATTTAGAATGGTACTACCATTCAAATATTTTTTGTCTCATTTTCCATGTTGCGACTTTTGATATTCACTTTCCATACCTTTTTGCCAATGTCATTATCACCCAGTGCACTTATTTCCTTGGCTAATGTCCCCTGGCTGCATTTCTTCACAGAAGTTACTTTTTACCCCCAATCTTCTTTTATATATATATGTATATTTACAGTTTTTTCCCCATCCAGTCAGATTTATTTCCTCACTTATTTTATTTTTAACTTCTGTGTTACCAGCTTATCTCTCTTTGATTGCTTCTGTGTATTTTGAGTGATTATTACACCATACACTAAATTTTTGCCTTCATGTGGTGACACTGTGTGTGTGACGATACGCTCCATCTGGTATCACAACCCTGTGAACTTCTCCCACAACAATGTGTTACTAACTTATTAATTTTAACTAGAAATAAATTGTACCTGCTTATTTCATTATGTTGCTCTTCCTGAGCAACATTGTCAATAAGAGGCTATAATAATATTCCTTTCCACTGCATCCTACCCCAAGAACTGGAAAATAAAAGTTATTTAATTGTCTTTTGAGAATTAAATTGTAGGATCAGCACATCATTAAAGAAAGACAGAATTACTCTCAGGACCCTAAAGCATAAGTATACTGTGACCTGATTGACTTTATTAGCATCTTAAGAATGAGACACAAAAGCATAGGGAAATATGAATCCCTGAGGTAAACGTTGGCAGTATCCAATGGATAGAGATGTTTAATTCATTTAAGTTCCAGTATTTTCAACTCTATAAACAAGACCATCTCAGTTGGGAGATTAATATGTAGTAATAGCTTGGGTTTATATCCTTAAACTTTTGGTTTATGATCTTACAAATCATGGTTTATCTGACAACCATCCTACTATGTTCCATCACACATCTTTCAGATAATATTGCACTCTGGTTAATGATGTACTGGGTATAAAATTTATATCAAAGGGCAAACAAATAGTTCTAATTCACTAGTTCTGATTTTTATTTAGCTTACTATTTAGCTTTATAGGGTGACAATGTGCTGAATTTATAGACTTGAGTACTTTCAGTGGACATCACAGTGCCGTTTCTTATTGGAAGTTAATAAATTGGTGTTCTCATGTCTATCTCAGTCTCATCTGCTTTTTTATTTTTTTGAGTCAGTCTCTCAGGGCAGGAATTATTTGAGATGCTAGTAAAAGTGAAACCTTTGGACCTGCAAAACAGATGACCGAAGGTAGCAAGACAACATTTACATCTTCAAATGTTTTTGCTTATGTACCCCAAAAAGAATTTTAAACTGCATAACCTCTGACACATATTTAAGTTGACATTTAAGGTTTATCACCATATATTTAAATAATTGCAAAAATGCAATTTCTGAGACATTATAAATATTGACATTTTGAAATAAACTGTAATGTCATTATCTTAAATGTATACAACAGACTGATTATAGGAACTTAAGGTATGCGTCATTCATCTTTAAAATACAACAGACTCTTCTGTAACAGTTGAAAAATTTATATTTCTCCTTTTTGATGTATATTTCTATTTATTTCCTCCATAGAATTGTGTACTATTTTTATATATTTTTATGTTAAAAAGTGTTTCATTGAACGCCCTATTCATACTTCTCTACAAAATTATATAAATTAAAATTAATTTTAGTGGGTAAACATTGCTCTATATTAAAGATAAATATTGCATGTTCTCACTTATATGTGGAAACTAAAAATGTTGATCTCATAGAAGTAAAGAATAGAACAGTGGTTACTAGAAACTGAGAAGGGTGGAAAGAAGGGAGGATAGGTACATGTTGGTTAAGGATACAAAATTACAGGTAGATAGGAGAAATAAGATCTAGTGTTCTACAGCACGGTAGGGTGACTATCATTAGCAATAATTTATGGCATAATTTCAAATAGCTAGAAGAGAGGATTTTGAATGTTCCCAAAACAAAGAAGAGATAAATGTTGGAGGTAATGGATATACTAAGTATCCTGATTAGATCATTATATATTATATACATATATCAAAATATTGTACTGTACCTCATAAATATGTACAGTTGTGATGGGTCAATTAAAAATAATAAACTGATTTTAAAACATAAAGAAATTAAAATTATTCTGTATAACATTGTCATTATAATTATAGTTAGCATAAAATTTATCCAAAATGTATATTACAAACTTTGATAAATATTAAATATAAAAAGGAAAATTTAATTGGAAATTAATTTAGCATATTTTTCCTATTAGTTTATTTATCTAAATGTAAATATAACTCATTACTAGCAAGTATTTTCCTTTTATGTTTATAAATATAAGCAATGAAATTATTTAATAAATAAGTGAATAGATGGGAATATAAGGACTTTGCTATAATTCCCTCTATCAGTGAGTTCCTTACAAATGTGCCAAAATCACATAATGATTCATTTTCATAAACTATTTTAATGACCTATCAGCTGGCAACTCAATTAGTCTTTCTCCAGTTATGTCCAAGGCAAATAATTGGCTATCACAGACTTGAAAATTAATTTATTACCTAGTCATCAGAGTCATTCAATTTCTCAACATGGACACCAATGTATATTTTAAATTGTCCCTTTGTTTGTTGCCTCGAGGTTTTGACACCCAGAGGCAGGGAGCAATGTACTATTGGAAAATCCTGGGTATGTAACAGAAGTATGCAATTATTTTGTAAAATGAGAAAAGATCGATTGACCTCAGGGACATTTTCCGACAGATCAATTTTAGGAAAGAAGATTGGAAATCGAGTATCTAGAAATTGATTTTCTTTAAATTATCTTTATTCTCCTACTATTCAAAATGACTTGATGTAGACAAAGTCAAGTTTAAGGATCACTGCCTTAGATAATACTGCTTCCACATTTGTATCTATTTTCACAGCTGATTTTTACCATGAGCACATTTATTTAATAAAATATTTCAGTGCTTATACTTATAAAAACAAAAAAGGAAATTACTGACTAATAATGAAGTATATTTATGTTGAGATACATAACTAATAGGAAAGAAGCTACCAAATGAATTTCCAATTTTACTTTTTATATTTAATATGTATCAAAGTCAGTGAGAGTCTGAACTTTCCTAATTATAGTACAGTGCTCTGTTTTACTCTCTACCATCTATAGACCACAAGACTTTCCCTATAAGCATTGCATTCTCCTTCAATTTGTACTTGGGTATTTTCAATGACTGATGAGTATGGACAGTAACATTATAATTCACCAATAGGTGTCATCTGCAGATGCCAATCTGAAGACATAAGGTTATGTAAAATCAAATACCAGGTATGATACTTATCTCATATATAGAGTTACCTTCTGAAACCAGTCACCTTAAAAAGATTTTGTTCTCACCTCAGCTCCCTTTATTTCTCTCTTGCCACTGGAGATTCCCAAGTGCCTTCTCTTTTTAAGACTTTTCTTTACTGGCTCTAGTCTTGGGACCCCACATGCAACACAAATGGAGATAGCATCTCTTTCCACTACTGCCAAGTGCATTTCTGTTGGCATTTTGATTTCCATCTTGAAATGAGTTTTTACATACTATGTTTTCAAGGGTGACACATTCTTATTTGACTATCATGTAACTAATGTCAACTCTTAATCATGCTGTAAGTTAACTAGGCTTCATAGGGCTACCCTGGAAACTTAACATCTACTTTAGGTAATTATTTGTATATGTATGTAATTGTATCATTCCAAGAGCATTTATAATAGCTTCAAGATCTCCTATGGCCACCATTCTATTCTTAAAGGCATTAAGCTTTGGTGACCTCACATTCACCTTCTCCTGACACTTCTGTTTTGTCAATTATTTCTACTTTATTGGTCTGAATTAGAGAGATTGACAACAGCAGTTGCTCTATTTATTTCTACTGTCCAATAAAATACCTAGTCACCTGTTTCTCTTTTCTATGCTCAGACCTCCATATTACTTATTTTTAAAATTATGCCTGAGTATTTCCACTTACACCTATTTTCATTTTAATTTTCCCTATGTTGGTTTTATAAAACTCAAAAGAATTTAGTTCTTCTATATTATTTTGAAAGACACTCATGGAAGACCACCAAAATCCCAACTTGGGCAAAAGAATCCAAATCACCAAAATGGGACATAGAAGACAAAAATATAGAAAACATAAAAAAAAAAAAACCCAAAAGCTGGTTCTTCGAAAGAATTAACAAGACTGATGGACTCCTAGCCAGAATGACCAAAAAAAAAAAAAAAGAGAGAGAGAGAGAAAGCCCAAATAAACACAACCAGAGATACATTACTGTCTTTTTAGTTCTCACTGTTATTTGCTCCCATTTGCATCAATAGGATTGGGGACCAATTACGGGATTCCTCTTAGGTTCTGTAGATACACACCAGGAAGCCAACACAGCATTTAATTAGTATAATCATATCAAGACCCCAATAGCAGGAATTATTACCTTAAAATACATTTTTACAAGTGGAATTAGTAAAATTGTCTGCACATTTTAGTGCAGACTTTAGTGTTTATTAGCAAATTGCCCTTCAAATAAGCTGTACTTACTAAGTAACTTAGTTTCCAACAAAGTATGAAGTACATGTTTCCTGTAATATTAATATTAATGTTAATATTAATAAATGTGCATATATTGCTTACTATGAACAGGACACTGTTTTAAGTACTTACAATAAATTATTTGGTTCTCAAAATAGTCCTTCATTTCACATATGAAGAATACTGAAATACAGACAAGTTAGGTATGCCAACATCATACAACTAACAAGTTGAGGTAGTAGAACTGGGAATGGAATTTAGGCAGTCTAAATTGACTATGTTTTGACTGAATATTATATTAGTCTTTGTAATTTTATAGTCAAAAAATATTTTACAGTTACTTTAATTTGTATTTTCTATTGAAATACAATTTTTTTCTTTTCTTTCCTCCTTCCCCTCCATCGCTCCTTCCTTCCTCCCTCCAGTCTTCCTTCTTTCCTTTTTTCATCTCTTCATTCTGACTTTTTTTCTTTTTAAAATACTGGTTAAGTCCTTTGTCTATTTTTCCCTTGGAGTGCTCATTTTTTAAAAGTTAATTTGTAGCAAGTTTGTGTATGTCATGTGTAGACTTCATGTGTTATATATGCTGCAAATTTTTATGATTTCTCTTCAACCTCTTAATTTTTGTTAAATTCTTGACATATAGAAATTTAAAATACTTATTTAATAAAATCCATTAATCTTTCCATTTGTGACTTTGGTTTGCTGTTTTAGAAAAGTTTTCATCATACCTAGGTTAGGTAAATATTTGCTCTAATATTTTTCTGCAAATTTTATGATTTAATTTCTCATCTGGAATTTATTTGGGTATTTATTTATTTATTTATTTTTTGAGTTTGAGTCTCACTCTGTCGCCCAGACTGGAGTGCAGCGGCCACTCCCGGCCACCGCAGCCTTGACCTGCTGGGCTCCGGCGATCCTTCCGCCTCAGCCTTCCGAGTAGCCGGAATTACAGGCATGTGCTACCACGCCCGGCTGATTTTTTGATTTATTGTAGAGATGAGGTCTCTCTGCCAGGCGGGTCTTGAACCCACGGGCTCAGGCAATCCACTCACCTCAGCCTCCCAAAGGCGCGGGATTACAGGCTGAGCCACCGAGCCTGGCCTATTTGGGTATTTAATCTAAAAATTAATTGATATAATTATTTCCACCTTTTCAACACTATTAGGAGTTTATTACTTTTCTCACCTCATTTTTGTCACTTCAGTGGAATTTGGTAAAGAGGAAGTAAAAACATAAGTTCAGTAGCCACTTTGAACAACAAAGGTGATTTTCCAAATAGCTCATTATTTAATTTCTTGTTCATTTGCTTACGTCTCATATTTTGTTAAGATTTTCACCTTATTCTTGAATATATTTGGGCTATCTTTATCTTCCTAGAGCAGTATTATAGTCATCAGTTTTTCTTTGTTATTAGCCAATAGTTCTTTACAAAGTGTTTCCTCACAATTTAAAAAAGAATTCACACAGTTTGAGGTTTTACGTTTAGGTCTTTGATCCATTTAGTGTTGATCTTTGTGTATGGTGATAGGTAGGGGTCTTGTTTTAATCTTCTGCATATGGTCAGCCAGTTTTCCCAGCATCATTTACTGAATAGGTTCTCCTCTCCCCAGTGGTTGATTGTGGAGGCTTTGTCGAAGATAAGTTGGTTGAGAAATTGAGGTTTTGCTTCTGGTATCTCTTTCCTGTTCCATTGGTCTATATGCCTGTTCTTGTAGCAATACCAGGCTGTTTTGATTATTGTAGCTTTATAATAAAGCTTAAAGTCGGGGAGCATGATGCATCCCACTTTGTTAGACACCCTTATGGAAATTGGAACTGGCCACAAATTCTTGATCAAACTCCCAAGTGCCCATGCCATAAGAGATAAGATCGACAGGTGGCACCTCATCAAACTGACAAGTTCCTGCAAAGCCAAAGAAACCATTGAGAGAGCAGGGAGACAGCCCATAGACTGGGAAAAAACACTTGCCAACTGTATATATGACAGAGGCCTAACATCTAGGATCTACAAGTAACTCAAATATGCTGAAAAGGAAAAAGCATACAGCTCCAGTACAAGTGGGCAAAAGATATGAATAGACACTTCTCAAAAGAAGACATATGAATATCCAACAGATACATGAAAAAATGCTCAGCCTCACTAGTCATCGAAGAAATGCAAAATAAAACCACACTGAGATACCACCTAACTCCAGTCAGGATGGCTAACATTAATATCTTAAAAAACAACAGATGTGTGAGAGGATAGGTGAAGAGGGAACTCTTCTACACTGTTGGTGGGAGTGTAAACTAGTATAACCTCTGTGGAAAACAGTATGGCGATTCCTAAAAGACTTAAAATTTAACCTCCCATAGACTCCACAATCCTCCTATTGGGAACTCAAATCACCCTATGAAAAAGATATCGGCACATGCATATTTACTGCAGCATTATTCACAATAGCAAAAACATGGGACCAACTGTACCGCCCATCGAAAGAGGAATGGATTAAAAAAATGTGGTACAAACTGTCAGGGGAGGGAGGGTGGGATTGGCAGTTGAGGGAAACTGCTAGGGGAGGGGGCGTACCTCATCAACAAGGATACCTGCATAATCAATGTTTGTATACCTAACCCTGAATTGTACCCCACATCTTTATAATAAATAAATAAATAAAATAAAATTTTAAAAATGTGGTACATACACACAATGGAATACTGCACAGTCATAAAGGACAAAATTATAAACTTCACAGCAACTTGGATGGACTTAGGGGCTATAATACTGAGTGATCTCTCACAGAAGCAAAGAACCAGGTTCTCATTCATAAGTGGACCTTGAACAACTATCCTTGAGAAAGGGATTGGCAATAGTGGGGAAACTGCCAGGGGAGGGAAGGTGTGGGATTGGCAGTAGTGGGAAACTGCCAAGGGAACGGAGGCACATCTCATCAACAAGGGTACCTGCATAATGAACATTTGTATGCCTAACCCTGAATTGTACCCCACGTATTTAAAATAAACAATTTTTTAATAATAAAAAATAAAAATAAAAAAGAATTCCCTTCATCTGTAATTAAATGTAGTCACACAATACTAGTTTTTATGTATTTGTGTGGCTGCTTTTTCTTTAAATATCAGCTAATTAATGCTGTGCTTCTCGTTAATGAAAGCATGTGTGTTCAACTACTGGAATGTTAACTTTATTTCATTGTAAGTAACTTAAAACATTAAAATTGATATATTTTGGAATAAACTGTCAAAATTGCATGATTTATAAGATTAAGAAAGAGAAAGAAATGCATGTGCTTGTAAGAGGCTTCAACAAGAGCTTTTTAAGCTAAGAGAATCACCAACTAATAATGGTTTATGTATTTGGATCGTTTCTTCAAGCAACTTCTTAGATTTACTTAATATATCTTACTTTTTCTGTTTGTGAATTCATTAACATCTGCTTTTATCATTTTTTAGCCAGCATCCCATTTTCCTATTTTTTCTGTTGTCCTCTTTATTTGATGTCTAATTTATTTTTTTCAGTCTTTGTTATTTGGTATTTAAGATTTTTGAGTATATAAATTTGACTCTGAGTTCATACATCTAATACTCCACAAATCAAATATTAAACTGAACTTTGATAAAAAAGCAGCTTCCTGTGCTTGGTTTATGCAATAGGTTTGGGGTGGCACCTAGAAATCTGTATTCTTAACCAGGCTTTCAGATCACACACAGAGTAATCCTAGCATAATTATTGCTATATATGTTCTCTATCATCATTTTTGTCAATTTACTCTAATAAAAACTTTGATTTGCATATGTCCTAAAAGCATGCAGTTTTGTTTTAATTTTCAAATGGTTGGGGTTTTTGTTGTTCACATTTTCTTATTAATATCTAGCTTTATTCTATTGAAATGAAAGATGACCTATAATATTTTCTTTTTTCTTTATTTTTTGAGAAAATACAACAGCATTATAATAAATATTCATATTTCCACCACCTAGAATCAACTATTGCTGATATTTTACTATGTTTGTCACCATTTTAAAGATTAAAAAAATTTTTACAGACTTAATTTAAGTTTCCTTTAACCATTATCCTGTATTTCATTTTCTCCTCCTCTGGGTGCAAGTCTGGCATATTTCTAATAGAATATTTCACATATACATATGAATGCTTCTACAAACACTATTAGAGCACTGCTTGGCATATGCTAATTAATTAGGCTTTTGAGATCTATACATGTTAACAGCTAGCTCATTCTTCTACCTCTGCATTTCATTAATCATATTAATCATACTATATTAGTCTATTCCCCTTTTGATGGATATCACATACCTGCATTTTTTTCTTATCTTGAGATTTATTAAGGTATTTGTGACCTAATGACTTTGACGTGCTACTAAATGTTCTCTGAACACTTGGAGGGGGAAAATAATTTTCTGTGTGGTCTAAACAAGAGTTACAAATAATAAAAGCATTTGAAATTATTTCTTCTGTTTTTCAAGTTCTATTGCTTAGCAGTGCCACACTTTTGTTGATCTTACTTAGTCTGTACTGAAACTAAGTAAATATGTAAATGGCTGTCACTACTATTGCATCCCTGTCAATTTTTAACTATACTCTTCCCCAAAATATATTTCTGCATATTTATAAAAAACTCAGAAAATTCAAAATCTTATAAAAACAGAAAAATAAGAATTATTCAAAATTTCAGCACTCAGTAATGAGAGTCATTAACATATTGGTGTATAGCCTTCCAGATTTGTTATACATAAACATACATTTCACATATACAACACACTGTTCAGAAATTAGTTTTAAAATAATAATATATTTATTTGTATATTTTCATATTGAAACATACATGCTTGCATAGTTTCTAACTGTACGTAAAGACAAAAGTGAAATTATTCTATGATTTTCCTATAAGTACAGTTTATTTCATGTATACCTTTAAAGATAATTTATAGCATATACATTGACCATCCATTTTTCAAACATAGTGCATATTATTTTCTTGTAATATCATAATAGGCTTGACATGTAAACAGGCATTTAAAAAATTTAGAAATATTTAATATTTTTAAATGCTACAGTGTATATACATTTTAAACATATATATTTTTGCATCCTTATCTGATTATTTTCTTAGGTGAAGTACCTAGATAAGATAAGGCATTTCTAAACAAAGGGAAAACAATTAAAATGTTGATATGTACTTTCAAATTGCCCTATGATTATAACAATTCATACTTCAACTAGCGAGAGAGCGTTCTCAGCTCCCTCTCAACAGGGTTTATCATGATTTTTCATCCTTGTCAATATGATAAGCCAAAAGTAGAGTCTCATTTTTGAAATTCAATTTCTTTGATTTCTAGTGAGAACAATCATCTTTTTTATGTTTACTGGCCATTAGCACTCCTTTTGTAAAATGCACGTTCCTGCCCTGTCTTTTCCCCTTCCCCTTTCGGAGGTGTTCCTCTTTTCTTTTTGCTTTGTCAGAGTTCTTTATTATTCATTTTTCATCTTTTACTGCCTCTGTCTCTCTGTCTTTTCTTTTCAGTGAAGAAGTTTTTAATTTTAGCCAAGCCAAATCTCTATCAATCTGGGCCTGGCGCCGCGTCAGCAGAGGGGGCGGGGAGGAGAAACCGAAGCTGGGGGAGGGGAAGAGGCGGGGAGGAGCGGGCGGAGCGGCTGCGGGAGTTGCTGGGCGTGCGCGCGGTCGGATCACAAGGCGGCGGCGGAGGAGGCCCAGAGACCTGAACGCAGAGATCTCAGCCCGCGGCCTACGCCCAGCCCTTTCTCCACCGGAGGACCAGGAAACCGCAGCCTTCATCACAGAGGTACCGTGCTCTGCGCTCCCCGCCCGGCTCGGCCAGCCCGCTGCGGCGGCGCCTCCTTCCTTCCTCCTTTCCTCGCTCTCTCTCTTGCCCGCCCGCGTCTTCCCTGTCCGCCTGCGTCACCGCGGCCGCCATGGCTGAGAACGGCGAGAGCAGCGGCCCCCCGCGCCCCTCCCGTGGCCCTGCTGCGGCCCAAGGCTCGGCCGCTGCCCCGGCTGAGCCCAAAATCATCAAAGTCACTGTGAAGACCCCCAAAGAGAAAGAGGAGTTCGCGGTGCCCGAGAATAGCTTGGTCCGGCATTTTAAGGAAGCGATTTCAAAACGCTTCAAATCCCATATCGATCACCTAGTGCTGATTTTTGCCGGAAAAATCTTAAAAGATCAGGATACCTTGATTCAGCACGGCGTCCATGATGGACTGACTGTTCACCTTGTCATCAAAATACAGAACCGATCTCAGGGCCAGTCCACGCTGCCTAGCAGTGCCGCGGGAACTAATACTACCTCGGCCTCTACTCCCAGGAGTAACTCCACACCTATTTCCACAAATAGCCCGTTTGGGTTGGGGAGCCTGGGAGGACTTGCAGGCCTTAGCAGCCTGGGCTTGAGCTCAACCAGCTTCTCTGAGCTCCAGAGCCAGATGCAGCAGCAACTCTTGGCCAGCCCTGAGATGATGATCCAAATCATGGAAAATCCCTTTGTTCAGAGCATGCTTTCGAATCCCGATCTGATGAGGCAGCTCATTATGGCCAATCCACAGATGCAACAATTGATTCAGAGAAACCCAGAAATCAGTCACCTGCTCAACAATCCAGATATAATGAGGCAAACCCTCGAAATTGCCAGGAATCCTGCCATGATGCAAGAGATGATGAGAAATCAAGACCTGGCCCTTAGCAATCTCGAAAGCATCCCAGGTGGCTATAATGCTTTAAGGCGCATGTACACTGACATTCAAGAACCTATGCTGAATGCTGCACAAGAGCAGTTTGGGGGTAATCCGTTTGCATCGGTGGGTAGCAGTTCCTCCTCTGGGGAAGGTACGCAGCCTTCTCGCACAGAAAATCGAGATCCACTGCCCAATCCATGGGCACCACCGCCGGCTACCCAGAGTTCTGCAACCACCAGCACGACGACGAGCAGTGGCAGTGGGTCTGGCAATAGCTCCAGTAATGCTACTGGGAACACTATGGCTGCAGCTAATTATGTTGCCAGCATATTCAGTACCCCAGGAATGCAGAGCCTGCTGCAACAGATAACTGAAAACCCGCAACTGATTCAGAATATGCTGTCTGCACCCTACATGAGAAGTATGATGCAGTCCCTGAGCCAGAATCCAGATTTGGCTGCACAGATGATGCTGAATAGCCCGCTGTTTACAACAAATCCTCAGCTGCAAGAGCAGATGCGTCCACAGCTCCCGGCTTTCCTGCAGCAGATGCAGAATCCAGACACACTATCAGCCATGTCAAATCCAAGAGCAATGCAAGCTTTGATGCAGATCCAGCAGGGGCTACAGACATTAGCCACTGAAGCTCCCGGCCTCATTCCAAGCTTCACTCCAGGTGTGGGGGTGGGAGTACTGGGAACCCCCATAGGCCCTGTAGGCCCAGTCACTCCCATAGGCCCCATAGGCCCTATAGTTCCTTTTACCCCCATAGGCCCCATTGGGCCCATAGGACCTACTGGCCCTGCAGGTCCCCCTGGCTCTACCGGCTCTGGTGGCCCAACTGGGCCCACCATGTCCAGCTCTGCACCCAGTGAAACTACAAGTCCAACATCAGAATCTGGACCTAACCAGCAGTTCATTCACCAAATGGTGCAGGCTCTGGCTGGAGCAAATACTCCACAGCTGCCGAATCCAGAAGTCAGATTTCAGCAACAACTGGAACAGCTCAACGCAATGGGGTTCTTAAACCGCGAAGCAAACTTGCAGGCCCTAATAGCAACAGGAGGTGACATCAATGCAGCCATTGAGAGGCTGCTGGCCTCCCAGCCATCGTAATTACATTTCTGTACCTTGAAAAAAATGTATCTTATTTTTGATAATGGCTCTTAAATCTTTAAACACATGCATAAATTTGTGCTTTACTTTCATTTTGATTCTTTTAAATCTGCCTAGTTATAAATCTAATATGATGCATTTTAAGGTGGAGTCCCTCCCTCCTGGCTCTTCCCTTTCTCTCTCCCTCCCTCCATCCCTCTCCCCCCCACCTCTCTTTTTGTTATGTTTTTTTCTTCTTTCCTTACTTTTTTTCCTTTTATTTTCTTTCTCTGTTTTGAATGGTAGGAACCAATGCTGTTTCACTCAAAGGTGTTGCATGTAAGCACTTCTCTTTATTCTGCATTTATTGTGATTTTTGGAAACAGGTATCAGCCTTCACAGTTGGGTGAACAAGTTTTGTCCTACAGGTGTCCAATTTATTTGCATTTTAAACATTAGCCTATGATAGTAATTTAATGTAGAATGAAGATATTAAAAACAGAAACAGATTATTTGAAGCTCTCTAATTTGTGGTACAATATTGCTTATTGTGATTTTGGCATGTATTTTTGCTAGCAAAATGCTGTAAGATTTATACCATTCATTGATCACTTTTGCTATATTTGTACACAGTACAGTAAGCACAATTGGAACTGTGCATCTAAAATATCAAAATAGAATCTGAGCATAATATGTGTAACCAAAATGAGAAAGAATACAAGAAACGTTTGTGCAGCTAGGTATGTCTCACAATTTTGTGGAATCTTACAGCATCTTTGATAAACTTCTCAGTGAAAATGTTGGCTAGGCAAGTTCAGTTAAAATATAGTAGAAATGTTTATCCTGGTATCTCTAAGTATACATTTAATTGTACAGAAAATTTACAGTGTAACATTGTGTCAAAATTTTGCAGATTGACTGTATATTACCATAATCTTTGTGCAGTCTGAAGGATCAGTGTAGTAATGCCAGGAAAGTGCTTTTTACCTAAGACTTCCTTCTCAACTTTTCCCATGAAGATACCCTAATATGCATTTTGATTTGTAATTGGAAATGTAACTTTCACTGAAAGTGTCATGTGATGTTTGCATTACTTTTAACTGCTATGTATAAAGGAAAGTGTATCATTTGACTTTATCAATTATTTCTCTTGTGCACAGGGAAAAATGCATTAAAAATGATTAAAAAAAATAAAAAATTTAAAAATGGTTACATCTTTTTCTTTTTGCCTTCTGGCCCTAGGATTTTGTTTAGAAGGGTTATTCCACCCAAAGATTATATAAATCGTTTCCTACATTTCTCTGACTTTAATGGTTTTATTTAAATATTTTTAAATCCTGTCTGAAATTATTATGATGTATGAATTTAGGTATTCTGACTTTTTTGCCAATGATTATCTTTTTCCTCCACATTTGAAACGTTACACATAAAAACTTTATTCCATGTTTGGATTTTCTAGTTCCACTGAACATTGTAGCCTTAGTAAACCAGCCTATAGTTATTGACTTAGTAATATGATTTCATATGTGTTAAGGTTAGATCGCCTCTTGATCTTTTTAATTTTTATTTTTTATAATTTTCTGACGATTCTGACATGCTTATGTTACCAGATGAACTTTACAGTTAATAGGTTTTCCCCAAAAAATGAATTGGGAATTTTGTTGGGAGTGTCTTAAGTTGATATTGACGGTAAGAACTACAGAATTGCATTGCTTTCCAGAAACATGACATGTTGCCTCATTTTAAAAAAAACTTTTATGTTCTTCAAGAGAGTTTTGTTTACTTAAATCCTGTATAATTTGTAATAAATGTATTCCTAGGTAATACAGATATGGAGGGAACATGTTAACACTACTAATGGATAAGCTTTTACCTATTTGTTACCTATGTGGTCATTTTTGCTATATAGGAGAATAATTTATTTTTATAGATTATTTTAAATTAGTAATTTATTGAAATCTATTAATTTCAGAGATATTCAATTGGTCCTTTTGAGTTTTTCCAGGTAAGCAGTTCTGTTAATGGTGTTATATGTTTTTCTTCTTTTCCAAATTTATAACATAGTTTCTAATTGCACGGGTTAAACATTTTCATAACAGTGCTAAATAATAAAGGTGGCAGTGGCATTTTTGTCTTGTTACTCATTTTAACCAGAATATGTTTGCTGCAGCAATTCCAATTTGTGTTTTGTAGGGGGGGAAAAATTCTCTGAGACACAGGCAAATAAGTTTGCAAAATGCTGTATACTGTAATTCCTCTTGGAGACTCATTGTGCAGTAAATGTTGGCTAGTATACTTTTTTAAAAAAATGAGTAGATTCTTCAGTTTAAAAAATTTTTTAAACTATTTAACTTTGTCTAACTCAGAATTTCCCAAACTTATTTGAGTAAAGGACCTTTTTTTTTTTAATTTTAAACACACCTAATAACATTTGACCTATCACTTTTCCTCAAAATACCAACTTAGGAAATAGGAAATGGTGATTTATTATTTTATTGCTGTATGATGCTGGGTGTTTGAGATAATCCCAAAGACAAAGTTTGCCATGATACATTTAAGAATTTTAGTGTTATGGATGATTTTATATGGAAATAAATAGTAAAACTGGAGGCATAGAAAATAGCAATGAATCAATAGCCATAGGAGAAACTGGATATTCTCAGAGACTTGGTTCAGACAGGTTAGCAGGTAAATTTCCTAATTAACTTTGCCAAATATTTATCTACTTTTCAATATATTTTATTATTTCTTGGAAAAGATCTGGGTCTTTATTTTCTACTATTTTTTCTGCTTTCTAGTTTATTTTTGTTTATACCTTTCTCTTGGCCTTTTTTATTCCTTTTAACTATTTTTTCTTCATCTCTTACATTATGTAATTTTCTCCTACTATGTTGCAGTCTCTTTTTATATGTTCTGTGTCTTTTTTGGGTTTTCTTCATTTACCATTGATCCATGACTTATCTATTTATTCATCATTGAATCAAAAAGGATATATTCTGACTTGCTGTCCCTCCCCCTCCAATAACAGTAGAATCATTCATGTATCTTTTCTGTCTTTACTCAGTTGTCACCTCATTCCTAAATGTACACTAGACTGCTGGGTGATGTAAGTTTATATTACTGGCTCTATGATGCAGCAGGATGAGGAGGAAGCTACCTTAACCAAGAGCAAACCCAGCAGGAATTACTTCACCCCCACATTAGCTTTTCTCATTTACTCTTTTTTTTTCTTTTTTTTTTTCTTCTTTTTTTTGAGTTGAAG